>NC_053023.1:412253583-412553583 GCF_003073215.2 Triticum urartu
GATCTTCTATAATGAGAGATCCAGCTGAGGAAGAGGAAGAAGATGCTGCACCAGCACCCAAGTCCCAAAAGCTGATGGGGGATGCAATTAAGTCGGGGGCTGCCCCTTCTAAGCCTAAGACTGCACCCAAGGCTTTTTCTCCAGATCCAAAGCCCAAGAGGAGCACTAGGAACATTCCAGCTGCAGAGAAGAATAAGGCCCCAATGCCTGAAGTTAAGGAAGAAGATGCTGAAGCCCAAGTGCTCAGAAAGCTTAAGCCAAAGATTCTAGATCATAATGACAGCCATCCAGTGGCAGAAGACATGAACATCAGGAAGGATGCATGTCTCAGACTTTTGAGACAGTCTGATCCATATGCTGTGAGGAAGAAGACTGCAGTGGACTACATGTTCCACACCAAAGAACAATAAGATTTCTATGAAACCATCCTGCTTGACAAGAAGCCCATAGTTTGTGATATGAAGTGGATCGATTGGGAATACATCGATGAAAATGAAGACCACTTTCCAGGAGTGCATGGGAGTTTCAGATATTGTGGAGTAGATGACTTTGTGGGACAGGAGCTTACCAAATGGAATGATGAAATAATCATGAAATTCTACTCCACAGCTCATTTTTATCCAGATGGTAGAATTGTATGGATGTCTAAGGGTACAAGGTACCAGTCAACTGTTGATGAGTGGGCAAAGTTGATAAATGCCCTGAAGAGCATGAAGATGACTTGGATGTCTATGCCAAGAAGAAGAAAGACCACAACTCTATGGCCAACGTGTACAAGGAGATCCCAGACAAAGCATTGGAAACACATAAGCTTGGGTCTGTACAATACTTGTTGTCTGGTCTAGCTACTATCAACACAATCGTGAGGCATACATTGTTGCCTAAATCTGGAGATCACAAGATGATCCACTACAAAAAAAGACACTTCCGTGATGATACATGTTTGTCATAGTAGGTCACATTTTCTGTCATGCATGTACATCCATGACAAATTTATGACAGAATCAAGATAGTCATACATGTGCTGTCGTAGAAGTGTTCCATGACATTACCAAAATTATCATCACGGAAGTGTCCACTTCCATGACGATAAATCGCGCGTCATAGAAGTGCTTTCGTCAAGCATGACCGACACGTGGCATCCACCGTAACGGGACGTCGTTAAGCTATCGGGTCCAGTTTTGGATCCGATAACCCGTTAACAGCCAGGACCAATGGGAATTTTCCACGTGTAAAATTCTCATTGGCCGAAGGAAACACGTGTCGGCTCATCGTTCGGACAGATGTCATCCACTCATTGGACTGGAGGTGCCTATGATACATCGACACGTGGCATGGTCCAACAGAGGCCCATTCCGGTGAAAAGGCCGGCCGTTTGACTTGGTCAAAATGTAACGGGCCGGCCCATGGAAACCCTGTTAACGGCATGTTCGTATATAGCCCATTTACGGCCCGCTTACAACCGGCCCGTTACGGCCTATCAGAATTAAGCCCAGTAGCTTCATGTGGGCCGTGCAATATGATTCCAGCCCGTTGTAACTTCCGGCCCATGTATGGCCCATATGAGGCCCTTTGTAACTCTCATCCCATTAAAGGCCCGAGATGAAACTAGCCCATAATGAACAGTGTATCACTTTATACCCATTAACGGCCCATTATTCCGTCGGCCATTTCCAGCCCGTGTTAACTTTCGGCCTTCTAAGGGCCCTTTTATTCTTGGGTTCATTTCTAGAATTTGGTTCGATACGGTCCGTTACTGGCATGTTCCGTTTGTGGGCCAAATACAGCCCGTGGTTACATTCGGCCCGTTTGTGGCCCGTTAACCCGTTGGGCTGTTTTCATAGCATTATCGAATACAGACTATTAACGGCCCGTTATGGTCCACGAATAGTACGACCCATGTTTGGCGAAATGATTATACGCCTCGTAGAAGGCCCATGGATCCTACGGCCCGTAGAAGACCAATGGATCATACGGCCCGTAGAAGGCCCATGGATCATACGGCCCGTAGAAAGTCCATGGATCCTACGGCCTGTAAAAGGCCCATGGATCCTACGACTCGTAGAAGGCCCACGGATCCTAGGCCCATAGGAGGCCCATGGTTACAACAGTCCGTGTGTTGCCATGATTATTGTGGCCTAGTTACCAAAACTAGGTTATTGTGGCCACTAAAAAATGCAGAAAAAGAACTGCAGTGACTACAAGCAAACAACTAAACAAGACAATAAGGAAATAAATAAGCAAGCAACTAACGCTAGCCTATTACAGCTACTACACATATTACATCCACTAGGGATCAAAGTTCGGCACCAGTGAAAATATAGGGAACAAAGCAGCATATTACATACACTGGCCGTCAAAATTCGCCACCAGTGCAAATAAACGCAGCAGCAAAACAAGTCCATAACTGAAAAAACTTCAGAAGAGCTCAAGAAACATTATCCTGGGTATCCACCATGCTGGCAATAAGCTTAGAAAAGTTATTTGCTTTGTCCTGTTTGGCGCTAAAATCCTCGAATGCCTGCTGTTGCACCAGAAAGTATGCATCTGAATGCTCCAGGGACTTCCGTAGTCCTTCCGCTTCTTGTCGCAGCACAGCTGATCGATGTCTTTCAGCTTGTAGTTGAGACTCAAGAAACCGAACTGATTCAGACAGTGAGTTTGAATAGCTTGTTTAAGCGGTAGTGGCCAGTAACTCGAACAGTAAACCAAGACAGGACTTTGGGGTTGCCTCACTGTCTTCAAGATAGTTTTCCTTAGCTGTTTTGTCAGCTTTGTTGGAGACCAACAAGGATGTCTCACGATCCTGAATCTTATCTGCATTACTTCCTTTATCATTTCTTAAAAAGGCACTCTTCCCCAATATTGTGTCAGCATTCTAAAAGAAGAAACAAGCAGACACATAACAGGTTTAGCATGTACTAGTATATGAAACTCATTTTAGTGAACCAGTTCATTAGTAAGTTGGACAAGATTAAACTACCAAGTCTTCTATTGCCAAGTAGTACATTATAAAAGCATCAAACAAACATATATCTATGTCCTATGGTCACTGCATTGTCTTGCCAAATCAAAATAGAGACACGGTTCAAATCATATCAGTTCAAGAGAAAGCAGCACTGAAAGAATACAAAGCGTGGGAAACTAAACGGCACAACAAGATTTCAGATGGGTACCATAGGTCTACATGTACAACAACACTATTGGCCCTGCTATGATGCTAGTAATGTGCATGATATGAGAAGTCAACTGTATACACAATTGAAAATGAAATCAACAGAGCTATTTATAAGAGCAGACCTGTTAAACAAACATGCGTAATCATACCTGTTGTGCCATTGGAGTTTCCATTGGATAGTTCAATTTAAAAATAAGTTTGTATGAGTAAATACAGTGATACAAGAGCAAAGCATTATGCATGATACCAATGGAATCTTAAATGAGAACAGTTGTTCTTCAGGTTTAAGCACTTGTTCTACATGAACAGAGTACAGTAAGACGCAAGCATATAGTACTTAAAATAAAATGAGCTCATAGACCTTACCACATTCTTGGTTCGGGACCAGTAAAGAACAAGGCATTCCCAGTCATCGTCTAGTAAATGTGTGTCAGGAGAACGTAAGGGAATTTGATGAGTTTCTTTGCCAGTGAAGTACGTTCTCTTCAGGTAATTCCGATACTGCCACCAAGCATTCTTGAAGATAGAAGAGGTATTAGCAAAGGCTACCTCATCCTGAGTTTCCAAATTGGTCCTTCTCTATAGAGAAAAATGGGAAAATTTGTTGTATTATAACCATCATGGAGGTAGAATGTATGGGACAAAGCAAAGTAATTGCCTTGAATAACATTACTTACACATAACTCCTGGACAAACACCTGCACCTGGCATTTTCCTTCATCTTCAGTATAATATTTCCATGATGAGAAGATACACACATAGGATTTAACAACATCAAATGTGATAGATGCTAAACTATGAATGGCTGGTTGTGCTTCCTCCATAGGAATTGGTGTACTAACTGGTGGAGTTGGGGTTCGCCGTGGTAGTACTGGCGCTTTGGGCACTGGAGCTGCCTTACTAAGTACTCTTGTTTGGGAGCTCTATGGTGGAGATGGTGCTATGTCAACAGGAACTGGGTTACTATCTGCTGGGGTTGGGGTTAGATTGGGTGAAGCTGGTTCTCTGTCCATCGTAGTAGGGGTAAAATCTGCGAGAGTCTGGGTTATGTGTGGTAGGGTTGGTTCTCGTGCATGTACAACCTGGGTGCTATCTCCACCAAGAGGTAGCACTGTTTTATTTGAAGACCTTGTTTTTACTCCGCTAGATACTGCCATCACCCGCTCAAATTCAAATGGCTGATAAACAGGAAACATAATTGAATGTACAGACATTGTATGAGAGACAGATGCAATAGATAGTGTGGAAAAAAGACGGCATTAAATAATTGACATGTATATTGTTTAACTAAAACGGATAGCATGACATAATTTCACATATATGATGTCTATCTAAACTGGATAGCATAGCATAACACAATTCAAAGATATGATGACTAACTAAACATGATCGCATGACACAATTCACATACATGTTATCTAAGTAACCATGATCGCATGATTTAATTCACATATGTGATTTATATGCTAAGTGGAGGGCATTCTCATATATGATGTCTAAACTAAGAACATGGTGTTGAATATTGTGTATATGATGTCTTAACTATGCAATGCAAGACACCATATGCATGATATGAGTAGTAGAACCGTGCCAAGTTAGAGCATACACCTCGGTGGGGGAATAGGACTCGTCATCTGTCTTTGAATCCATCTCCGAGGAGCTATCGGGACCCAACAAGAGATCTGCTTCGACAGGTAGCACTGTCTACTCTGAAGGCCTTGTTTTCACTCCAGATTTTTCCATCACCCACTCAAATGGCTGATTCACAGGAAGAGTAGTTTAATGTACAAACATTGTCGACAAATGGAAATTTAATGAAGAAAAGGGTGGGCTAGATATCATTCAAATATATGATGCCTGGTTAAACAGGATGGCATTGCACATTTAACATATATTATGGCTGGCTAAAAGACATGAGACTGCATAATTCCCATATATGATATTGAAACTAAACAAGTGGCATTACAGAACATGTCTAAACTAAGGAGATGACATATATGATGTCGAAAGTAGGCACTGCAAGGCAACATATGATATGACTAACATCATCATGCCAAGTTAGAGCAAACACCTTGGGGCGTAAATAGGAGTGGTCAGTTGCGTCTGAATCCGCCTCAGAACAAATATCTTCCTCTGAATTACAATCTGGAGAGGGGGGAGGGTTTGCCATTGAACCCACCATGGAGCGATGTCTGCATGACATTGTATTGCCGCGCAAAACTCTTCTCTTTTTCTCTACATGTTCAGCATGAATGTGTACAATATCTGACATGCATAAAAAAATATAGTGAGAGTATGTAAGGAGAGCATGCAGAAATCTAGAGTAATGGTAACAACCAGTGGATGGATCCAAAAATAATGATAGCAGGGTGATGATTGCTTTAATGTAATAAAAAACAGATGATGATGTCTTTACTAATTTGTTTCCCACCCAAGATGAACACCATATGCATGCCCTAGGTGAACCAGATATTAGACAGAGATACTATTCATTGATGCCTCGATATGTTCCCCACAACTAATTTAGAACTCAAGTTTGAACATCAATTTGGACTTGACTTGGATTCTAAGAGGTGAACATGACAATAAACTAGCAGGTAATATTAAGCAATGCATAACATAAGCAGAAACAAAAGAGTACGACATCTCTTGTGGACCTGTGTACTCCTCAGGTTCATCTGCTGAGTCGATGATGGTGATGTCGTTGCGGTGGGTGCCGGCAGTAGGGAAGGAGATCTGAGGCGGAGAAAGATGGTCAGGAGTCATGATGTCTTGTTTGGTGGATGCTTCTATCGATGGAGCAGCTCAGGTGAGGTGGACGACGTCACGGCAGGAGCAGGACAAACCACACAAAGTTTTCTTTGACACCTACCTGTAACTGAAGTAATTCTGTAAGGGCTCATTTGGCTTGCATGATCCTAAAAACATAGGGATAGGAGGAAAAACACCGGAATAGGATAGGAATGCACACAGGAAACAAAGCATTTGTGAACATAGGATTTCTGTCAACTTGGGTGTTTGGTTCACAGGAAAAGGAGGAGCAGAGGAATGCAAAGAAACATGGCCAAAATAAAGTGAAATCATATGAAAGCGTGTATAGTTAGAATGTTATTCTGCCACTAATGCACTTGGTCTTGTTTTCATGCATAGGATTTTGAAAAGTAGGTCCAGGTGGATGTTTTGCTCCATTCCTTTCAACAAAATGCATGAATAATTGAATAGTAGAGTGCCATAGGCAAATTTACTATTGCTATGTTTTTCCGTTGAACCACAATAGCCATAATGGATCGACATGAATGTAGAGTAATAAGTGATGCAACAAGTGTACAAACTCTTTGCTGTAGCCGTGTCGACCTCAGCATCATTGGGTTGGTCGGTGAAGAAGTTGAGGTAGAGGTGGCTGTCGGAGGTGTGGAGGAAAATCTGAGGAATCTGTAGACGGCATCAAGGGCACTGCTCTATTGTGATGGATCGTTCTATCCTTGGAGCAGCTCCAGTGAGCCGTAATACGTCAAGCCTGAAGTAGCACAAGACAAACATCATTAATCTCAAGTATGATTCTAATAGCATTGCCAATAGATGATGTAAAATGCATTACCAGAAAGTGATAGATGTAAAATTTACATCACCAAAAACCACCTGACTACAACAGATGAGGTAAAAACTGTTGACTCTGAACTTAACTATCAAAACTGAAATTTACTGTGGAATCTGAATGTTACTATCGAAACTGAATGCAATGGTAGCAGAGGAGCACTTCACATGGGATAGTTTAGGGAGGGCCTGCAGTTCGTCTTCAACCTGCACCCCCTAAGCCGCCAGCCACCACCGGCCGAACCCCCGCGCCGCCTCGCCGCCCCGAAACAACTCCCCACTACCGCCTCGCCGCCCCAAAACAACTCCCCACCGCCGGTCCGCTACCGCCTCGCCGCCCCGAAACAACTCCTCACCGTTAGTGCGCTGCCGCCCCGGCCAGTCCCCCCCCCCCCCCCCCCCCCCCCCCCCCCCCCCCCCCCCCCCCCCCCCCCCTCCCCCCCCCCCCCGCCAAGCTTTTTCTCCGGCGATCCCCACGCCACCGCCCCACCACCGTGCACCCCACAGCCGGCGAACAGTACCCCACCCAGAAACCTAAGATTGATAGTGGGGTACCTCTCCGGTGAGCCCCCTCCCCGCTGCGGGTGGTTCTTCCTTAACTCCGGCGAGACCCACCACCCCTTGAAAATTGACTGACCCAAAAGTCGATTCAGTTGACTGAAGTGTAGCTAAATCGGAGTAGAGCAGCAGCACAAGCGAGGGGGAGAGCAGTAGCACGAGCGAGCGAGCGAGATCCGGAGAAACAACAACGCGAGCAAGCGAGCGAGAGCCCAGGCAGCAACAGCAGCGTGAGCGAGCGAGCGAGAGCTGGAGCAGCAGCAGCTGGGCGAGCGAGAGCAGGAGCAGTAGCAGCAGCACGAGCGACCGAGCGACAGCCGGAGCAGCAGCAGATCCGGCTATTATGGCCGCCGCCGCCGAAGGGGCCTCGCACTAGGGAGAGCCGTCGTGGAGATGTCGCCCACGGCGCCGGCTTCGAGGTAGCCGCTCCATGGGGGTGCTGGATGGAGCACCGTCAGTACCGGGAGGTCGATTTAAGGATAAGGTGCGATGCGATGAGTGTACAACCTCTTTGGTGGCGCCGAGTAGGCCTCGACTTCGTCCGAGGAGTCGGTGAGGATGTTGTGGTTCCGGTGGAGTAGATTAAGGCGGCGCTGTGGGGATGGAGCAGCCGCGATAGACGAGGCGATCGTCGGAGCAGCTCCTTGGAGGTGGAGGACGGGGCGGCTGAACCGGCGGGACGACGAGATCGACGACGGATCCTCATCCGGGGAGGTGGATGAGGGACATCGAGCTGTTGCAGTGGACGATGTCATCGGGGAATAGGCTCCGGCTGGGCAGAGGTGAGGTGGCGGACGGAGAAGGGTAGGGTTTCGTGGCTGGAGCGGAGAGGTTATGGTGTCCTGGGATTTCAAATGGCGAAAAGGAGGCGATGGGAGGGGGGCCATGACTTAGGGACGCGCTTGTCCAAAATGTAGGGTGTGTTACAAAAGTACCCCCACCGATTTGAACTAGCGGCCCTTTCGGCTCAGAGTTAGAAGGGGGATTTCACGTGTCGGGACTTGGCAGCTGGAGGGAGTTTTCGCGCGGGTTGTAATTTCAGGATAGCAAGGCGTGGGTTGTGAAGGCGCCAGTTTTGGGAGCACGATATCAGAATTTTCGGGATATAACAAAGCGCGGGTTGAATTTTAGGGACCAGCCTAACGTGTAATATTGTACTTGTACGTACCAAATCAATTCGCACTTACCTCAATGAAAAACAAGCCAAAAAATAAAACTATTCACACCACACAAAGAGAGAGTCTTGTCCCGTTTTACTATACAAATGCTATTCAAAGCTACACAAAGAGAGAGTATGAATCCATGTTATGTACAATCAAATTTTTTTGCTGGCTGTATAATGCATGTAACCAACTCATACCAACATTCTAGTGCATTCCAAATGTTTATACTACCACTGCAATTCGAACTAAATTTGAATTCGTTACTCTATTTCAATAAGAATCTACAATCATGATTGTTGCCAACTTCAACCATCATTCGTGTATTACCTTGACAACACACCACATGATTACTATAGAGATAGATATGAACTATGTGTACTATAAGAACTCGAATTCAATCTTTTGAATACACTTGATGTTGATTCCAAATAATAGTACATTTGATGTACTAACTATATATTCATAATCTAAACCATGTTCCATACGTACATCGTGTTTATCACACAAGGTATAGTGCCCCGCCCCCTACATTATGACAAGTATTTAGCCCTGAGATTCAAAAGCCACACATTAGCCCAAAATATAATCAATGTTCTATATATTATATGTAGTACTAGCAAGATGCCCATGCGTTCCACGGAACATCAACATGATCAACGGGAGGCCTTATTTGCAAATATGGAGAGGGGTGTGGGTATCTTTTTTCAAAATTGCCATAGTTTCCTTCATATCCGTCAGATATAAATCAGACGTCCTATATTATAGGATGGTAGGCACCCATCATCAACAACTTTGTTTTTATAAGAGTAAAGATAAAATATATTATATGTAGTATAACATGTTCATAACCACACCATGTGTATCACCGTTATATAATTCACGCATGCGTCGGTATAAAACACTATGATAAATTCTTCAAATATCCGAATTTGCTTTTTATCAAGGTAGTCAGAATCCCGATTCGACTGCTTGAATCCTACGACTTCATGACCCTACGGAAGCATGTCGATTCAAATCCCACTATGAATCCGAATATGGTAGAATCCATGTTGGGTCATGATCCAAATCATAGAATCCTGTACAAAAATGTGCAATCCCGACTATGCCACGGACTACGTCCGATTATACTAACTTATCTAAGCCCTTTGTTTAGTTGTAGAAAAATAGTATGCCATCATCCAAACCCCTTTCATATACCTCATGGACCTTTATTCCCCTCCCAAGTCCAAACACTCAACTGTAGACACCTTTGATCTAGCTCTTAGTAACCCTAGACCGAATTTGAGGATCAGGCTGGTCGACATATGGAATTGGCGGGAAAAGGAGGATGCTTCAAGATTGATCGGAGAAGGAGAGCAAGACCCTTCAAGGTTTAGCATTGTAGGTCAGATAGACAAGTGTCCAACTATTCACGCACTCTAAAAAGAACATAAGTAAATTTCGTGCATTGGAGGTTTAAATGTTCTATATATTTCCCTCTCATATATGTTCCATACATGCGAGCTAGATGGTAGGTTAGCCATAAAAAGAAGTGGAATACAACTAACATTGACGTTTACGTTCTTTGCTCCATATTTAGTGTCAAAACTCTATAGAACCAATATAAATTTCTTGTGTGCATACAAAATATCTTATTTGAGTAAATCTAGTAGAATCCTCGATTCCATGACTCGATCTTACAACTTGATTATGTCTTAGGAAAACCAATCTGACTCCGAATCCCGACTCTGACTACCTTGATTTTTATAATGAATTATGATCTCTATTCGTCTTTTACACCCACACAATCCTCTTATCTTTGTAGCTAGCACTAACTTTCTCTCGTGCATGTACACGGCCACATCCCTCTCACCCTCCCTCAGCATTATCTAGCTCCATCGCGCAAATTCTTCTTTTCACTTTAGGTCCTTCACCCACGGTGTGTGTAGGCCCCCAACTCCTTCTTTACCGCACACATCGATCGATATGCCTCTCTAGCCAGGTGTGCCTACCACAAACACAAGCTTCCCCTCTTCTCTTCTCACCGTCCATGCCTCACTCCCACCACTCTTTTCATCGATCTCGTACTCGCACACTCCTTCCCCCTCGATATAGTATGCCTCCCGCACCAACTCT
Organism: Triticum urartu; assembly: GCF_003073215.2. Lineage (NCBI taxonomy): Eukaryota > Viridiplantae > Streptophyta > Magnoliopsida > Poales > Poaceae > Triticum > Triticum urartu. The sequence continues at coordinate 412,264,192 of NC_053023.1, forward strand.
TAGATGCACCCCCCTCTCTCTATCCTTCTCGCATGGCCTTATTTGCTTCTAACACATACATGCATGTATACCGATCGGTCTCCCTACATATACCTAGGTCGACTTTAACTATTTTCCCCCCACCCATCGACTGACGTACCTCACAAGTTATGTCTCTCCTTTCTCTGGCAGAGGACGATTGATCTTCCTATGTAGTTATGTCTTTTTACCATAGCCATATCGTCCCCCCTCATCATTCGTGCCCTCCGTTTGTCTAGCAAGCCTCTCCCAACATTTGTTAGAAGCAACTCCACTACCACCCCTCCAACACTCTAGCTCTGTCTCTCTCCCAACCTTATTCCTCTCCAACACATATGCATGGATGCCGATCGATCTCCCTTAATACATAAGGTAGGCCTCTCTCCTCCTCCACACATATACCAGTCATTGTACCTCTATAGTTAATAAGGCCTCCCCCACCACACACTGATAGTCGAGCGCTGTAGGTAGGTATCCATGCCACAAAGACAAACTGCACATGTCCCCTCTCATGTTCCAGTAGGCCAGCCACCCTATATCTTTGATGTGGGCATACACAAATTCAATGACACTCTTTAGCCATCGCGCGCGCACACACACACACACATCATCCCTCTCTTCGATTCTATGGATACCTCAAGCCGATAATACCTCCACTCTCTTCTCGTGATCGCCCCCTTTATATATATGATATATCCAGGACTCTATTTTCACACACATTGCATATGTTACATTTTTTTATTGACATCCCCGCCAAAAAAACACTCACTAACCCACACACTATATCTCTCTAGGTGGTGTATGTCTGTCACACAACCCCACGTAGGTGGTGTACGTACACGAAGAGAATAGGTGCACGTACTCACGCTTTGTGCCCAGCCACACCCACGCGGGTACACAGTGGAGCTCATTTCTACACGAAATGGCAGCCCACGTGCTAATTTGAACGCGTGTAGCGGTTGTTTACCTACGGAGGTCGTGTACCACACGTGCACGAAGCAAAGTTCGACTTGATGCGTTGGCGCGTTATTTTAAAATAAAGTTATATCGCTCAATGGCACGTACACAGAATATAAAACAATTTTTATGGAGAAAAAGGTAGTCCGCTCTACTATATAAAATGGAGCATGCCTGCCTGGGTTTGTCTCTCTTTAGAGTATCTCACACAAGGCGGCGGTGGTCTCTCTCTCTCTCTCACCGTTGGTCACTAATCCGGCCGCATCCCGTCCGCCAGTGGAAAGGGAGGATGTGCATCATTTCTCCGTTCGACAGTGCCGAGGCAGCACGTCCCAATCTGCAGTACCTGCCGTTCTCTCTGACCAAGCTCCGGTGCGGTAGGGCCTACGCCACCTGCTCGCTGCCGCATTATGGCAGATCCCGCCCGCCGCCGCTCACCTAGTTACATCCCGACGCCCCCTAAGTATCCCCTCTGGCTTGGCTCCACCACCCATCTTCCCACGTCGCTGCATGTGGAAAATCTTGCATGTGGATCTAAAATAATTCTTTGCCCAAAATGTTGCTCGTCCGGCGTACTTTCCATATTGCAATCTCGTCCCCACACCATTTTAGACAAACACAACCGGTTGTTATCTTCCCTTAGGACATGGAATATGCTTCTTTCTTGTCGTCGCATGTGTCATCAACTGTTATTGGCCAGTAATTGTTTCCTTTCTACCTCTTTTTTGCAAACAGGGCTATCCATTTCACCTCGTTGCTATTGCGGCCTTTTGGTGAACTGCACAAATAACTTTTCTCTTAAGAGTGTTTTGTGCAGTTGTACTAAAATGTCACACGGGCAACGTCTACATTTCAGTGCGACTGCACAAAGGGAGATTGGTTTTGCTCTATCCTCCTCATCGAACTTCGGGCCTAATCTTCTCCAACTATTTGCTTAATCTTCTCCAAATAGTTAGTCTTAAGAGAGACCGCAAAGGTGACAGGCTTCTATTTGTGTGTTTATTCTTTCATCAGCAGTCCTCTATTATTGTAATCACACTTAATATCTTTGAAATAGGTATGCTCAGCTCTATTTTAGTGGAACTGCACAAAATGATCGGAATGTTGCATGCTCCAGACAGCTACTTTTTTCCCAACATGCCTTGTTGATTTAGACAGAGCTAGGGAGACGTTGCTGCCAATGAAAGCATGGGTCAATTTTAATTTAACACCTTCTCACAACTTTATCTTCAGTTGTGATGTAAATATTAGCTCTGATCTCCTAATCATTGAGATGCATTAGCAAGGAAGTTAGTTTTTTATTGTTTCCGAAAGAGCATCGATGGCAAGACACATGAAACAAAAGCTGAAAGCTCAGAGCATTGTACAATTTCATGTTGCTGGAAAATTATTTGTATTGTACGTCAATTATGTAAACAAATGCTGGAATCTTGATAGCATTGCCAGAAGCCTCTTTAGCATCCGGGTCGATGTGCCATGCACAAAATTATACTTCCTCTGTTCCTAAATATTTATCTTTTTACAAATTTCAAATGGACATATTTTAGAGTGTAGATTCACTCAGTTTGCTTCGTATGTAGTCACTTGTTGAAATCTCAAGAAAGACAAATACTCCGTAGTATATTTAAGAATGGATGGAGTAGTGCACAACCGCATGGGAGACTCAGCCAGGTTGTTGCACCGCACTAATAGTGAGAAGTAATGAGCAGTCAAATCATAAGCCCCACCTTTCCCACTGTAAGTTGCTCGGAAGGAGAAACCATCAATACGCTCTAAAGTCTCTCTAGTGGAGGAAATGCATGGAGAGAAATGCATCGGAATGAAGCGCACCCTGTAAACTGTGACGGAGGGAGGAGTAGTATGAGGCCCTGTTTGGATCACCGTTTCTCTTTTGAATACACTTGTAAAAAATACACACATGCGCCCGTCGTTTCAATTCTGGCTGGAATTTTCACAGCGGCCAGTAACTTATCGGTGTAAGTTATACGCCTCCGTATTGAAATACAACCATTCCAAGCATGACCTGAAGGTGCAAAACTAAGTACGCGTATGGCCAGTCGGTCAATGCACTCCCTCTTGGAGCAAACCGATCTCAATTGACGGTAAAATGGCCAACCCGCCATTCCTTGAGAGAGACGAGGAGCGAGAACACACAGACGGGCTTGCACAGAGGCAAGATATATTCGAGCATGGTTGATCGATATCATCATTACATGTTCGATGCTTTTTAACACTACCATTGGGCTACCGTTTTCTGCCCTTCTCCCGAATAAATGTGTACTTTATCAAAGAATAAAATAAAATAAGAGTACAGATGCTCCACCATGCAGTTCTAGTAGTAGTACTACTCATACAACTATAAACCTTGCGCTTGGCTCTTCGCCTCTTTGTGAAGTCGAACAATGATGGTACTCCCCATGTTGGGTACTACAGTGTATGCCTATGGCAATCTGACATCAAATGAACTGCTGCATGTCCACCGCCTGGGCGAAGGTAGGTTGCATTAGTCGAAAGATGTAAGCGAGCTTCACCTTGTCCTACAAGCTTCTCCTCGTTCTGCGAGTTGATGGGACACACCAAAAAGTAGTGCTAGTCCATACTCCCTCCTTTTCTGGTTAATATGGCTTATTTTTTTTGCAGGTAAATGAGAGAGCTTTATTCATATATAAGCATTCTTAGGATGATCAGCCAAGAGACTGGTCACTAGGAAGCGAGGTACCCCGCAAAAAAAGAAGAAGGAAGCGAGGTGTTTCATCAAGCCAGCTATCAGACACATTCAAAGTGCAGCAAGGACAGTTCGCACAAAGATGTGCCGCAAGGTTTGCTAACCGGTTTACATGCTGAATAACAAAAAAAGAGGAAATATTACTGAGGAATCCTATTTGTAAAAGGATCTAAGCCAGAATTAGGCGAGAATTGTGGCGAGTGTTCCATGCAATCAACTTCCATTATCACATGCGAGAACCCTCGAAGGGAACCAAATGTGTTGAAGATTGCTTTATCACATTTTTAAAATATAATAAGAGTGCAGATGCTCCTCCATCCAGTTCCTAGTATAGTATAGTACATACCTCTATAGTAGTAGTACTAGTACTAGTAAACTTTGCGCTTGGCTGTTCGCCTCTTCGGGAAGTCGAACAACAATATATACCAGTACTAGTATAGTGTATGCTTCTAGCAATCTAACACCGAATTAACTGTTGCACGTCCACCGCCTGAGCGAGGGGGAGCTTTCATTAGTCAAAAGTTTCTCCTTGTCCTGCGAGCCACTGCGCGCAAGCTTCTCCCGTCCTGCACGCTTCTCCTCATTCGGCAAGTTGATGGGACACAACAAAGTAATGCTAGTCCATACTGCCTCCTTTCCGGTTAATATGGCTTAATTTCAAACGAGATAAATACACTGTCTGTCACTATATATTTGTAAAAATATGGTCAGTGGACTTCTTAATATGCTCATTGCGCTCAATATGTACATTTTCTGGTGTTTATATGGTCGCTAGCTCACCCTGGCCGAGTATGTGTGTGCATGCACGTGTAGGTTGAGCACTTGAGCGTGACCGTGTGTGTTCCATCGTGTGCTCGAACATGCATGAATTAGGGCGTCACACGCGTTTTTGCGTCTATGTGTACGTGTGACTGTTTCATGCATGCACGAGGTTGTAGTCCCTTACATTCACATGTTCATAAGTTAATGCTTTGTCAAAAGGTTGCATGCAAGGTTTAATCGTTCGTTGTTCACGCATGCATTCCTGATATGAATACTACATTGGTAAAGACAAATTCTTGAGGAAAACGAGCCCATGAATTGAGTACAAAGGGGACCAATAAGCCAGGACGGAGGGAGTACCAGTGGTGAACCGGAAGGAGGGAGTAGGTACCAGTAGTACAGTACTATGTAACAACATGCAGTAACAAAATTCCTCTATGCGCATCCTGTCTACTCACGTGTCATGCAAGAAAATAGAGATAAGTACAAGTGAGACTCAGGAACGGTCATACACGTAGGGGGAGTACGTGTAGGGGCCACCAAGGAGTAGTCAAATCACATAGTAAGTTAGTCGGAAGAAGCAACCATCATTTCACTCTTCAATGATACGTACGCAATATAAAATGGTTGATATGGAGAGAAAAAGAAAACCACTATATATAGTTATATACACTAGCAGGAGCCTAAGTTACAAGCCTACTTGCTTGGGTTGCTCTCTTCACAAGCATAGAACAATGGTGGCCACACCGCTGGTCACATATCCGGCCTGATCCCGCCGCTGGGGGAAGGGAACAATGTTCTGCTTAGACGCGGTGGACATCGGCGAGGGAGAAAACCCACAGTCGGTGCATCCCAATCGGGGGTTCCCGCGGGATGGGCTGATGTCGCATCCCAACTGCCCTTCTAGCTACAGCCCGACATCCCAGGTAGTACATCTTCCTTTTGGAGCTGGCTTGCTCCACTGTCGCAGCTCCCCACGTAGCTCCATCTCCATGTCGATCTTTCTCTACTTCTACGGGCTTCTATTTGTGACTAGTAATAATGTACGTGCAATGCACGTTTATAATAGGTAAGAAATTACTTGCACGTTATATTAGGTAAGATATATCTGTTGCTCGTTGGTATTTGGTAAGATATCAATTATCTTGGCCATCAATTACATGGCAGATTTCAAGGGATAGTGTTGAGTCAAAACGTGTTTATAACCAATGGCAGTGGTGGGTAATTAGAGCGTTAAACGTGTTTGGTGCTCAACATTGGAGAGATTTGAACCACTAGATAACATGATTTGATGGCCAAGATGGTTTGGATCTGCCCATTTGGGTCTTTTTATATTGGTATAGATTAGTTTATGTCTCATGAACTAGTGCCAGTACTATTATTCTAATCACACTTCTTCAATATCTTTGCCATCAGGGATGCTCAGCTCGATTTTAGTGGAACTGCACAAAAGCATCATATGATCCGAGGGTGCCCGCTGTCTTTCCTTCGACAGGTTCTACCAAGCCAGGAAATTAAATCATGTTTAGGGTTTAGGGTTTAAGGCATAGTGACCCCATCAGTAGTTTTTCTTTTGTACACGCTCTCACAACTTTTGTCTTTAGTTATGACATAAATATTGGCTACGATCTGTGAATCATTTAGATGCATCAGCAAGCATGTTAGTTTTCCTTTGTATTTAGTGGAATGTTGTAACGGGGCAACCTTGGAGTAGGAATGAAAATGGAGTGGAAAGTTTCCGTTTTTCCGGAGAAAAAATGGAAACAGAGAGAAACCAATGTTTCGTTTCGTTGGATCACGCCATCGAGCAAAACCAACGTTTAAATCACGTCTGTCACATTCGTGTCTCACCCTCCTCCATGGCTCGACCCCACACGGTCGCTCGACATGCCACTCACCGCAAACCGAGTATACGCTAACTTCCCGCCTGCTTGTCGATGGATCACGCAATGGAGTACTAGCACTAGTGGAAGATATTGACGAGTTGGGGGAGGATAGCTAGTTGTAGCATGGACTCCCAAGAACTTTTTACATGCATGTTATGGCCGGCTATTGCGACCTTTGAATGCGGAGCGGTCGTGTGCACTAGGAAGCGGCGCGGGCGACACTCTCTCGGCCGGCGTGCCACTTCAATGTCAGCGCCAGCAAGAGGTCGCGTCCGCTCTGGCCGGGCATGACTGCGGCACTGACAGTTTCAGGCGGGAAGCACGCGCGGGTGATGAAGAGGGTTCGGGTTGGTCACGAGCGGGTGTGGCAGCAGTCCAGATGCCCGCAAACAAGAGATGATGTACGTTAATATTGCTGCGTATATAATTAACAACGTAAATAATGTGCTAGTTGGACAAATATGATTAGAGATGGAGATGGAATTTTACATAAACACGGATATGCATGTCTATGTCTTTTTGTTTTTTTGCGGGAACAAACTTGTATTACTCACATAGCCAGGCTACACTCAGAGTTACAAAGTTCGACAATGCCATTAGGGCCTGAACCTAGCCAAACAGCGATACGGCTACTAGTCCTACCAGAATGAGCTAAAGTATGATAGACAATGTTGTTGTTTGGTCGAACATGAGCAATACAAGTATTTTGGAGTGCCATGAGCGATCTAATCTCATGCACCAAAAAACCAAACCGAGATCTATCAAGATCTTGATTCCTAATCCTCACCATATTTATAGCTTCAAGGCAGTCGGTCTCGATATTGATATTTGGAGCTTAGACTCCCCATGTACTTTATTATATTAATATAACTTACCGTAGAACGATTGTTCTACGGTGTGTGGGTCAAAAACAAAAGATTAGTCCACTGCAATAGGAGCGACAAACCCTCTTTGATGGCCAACAATTCTGCTTCCAGTGCGTTCGCGCAATAACACAAGCTTCTACATGAAGAGAAAATTATAGCACCCCCATGATCCCTTAGGCCTTGTACAATGGTAGATGCTTAGGGAGGTGCTTAGAAAGATAAACCGGATTTTTCTGAAGCACCAATGCTTATTTCTAAATGAGAGACGCTTAGTTAAGTGTCTACCCTGTACAAATAAGGAATGGTGCTTAAGGAAAGCCTGGTTTATTTCTCTAAGCACCTCCCCTAAGTACCTACCATTGTACAAGGCCTTAGATGCACGTACCATCAGTTCCGTTCTCTGGCAAGAAGGAACCATCTGTATTCAGTTTTACCCAGCCATCCTCAGATGCATGTCTATATCTATGTGTGTGTGCGCGATGACTGTCACGACCTGGAAGCGGGGGCATGTTTTTGATCGAGTTTTCTTTCTTGGTATGTTAAAAAATTGTCCGCCAGTTTTCGTTTTTTCGGGGACGTGCGTATTCTATTTAAAACCACTGCTATGGAGAGATTTTTTTACTCCATTGTACATATAGCCGCTTGTTTGATAGGGTTTCTCGCGTCTTGCTCTCTCACCCTCTCCATATCAAAACAAGATGACAGTGTCCACTCTATCTCTCTCCTCACCGGTGGTAACAGATCTGGCTGAATCCCGTCCACTGCGGGAGGTGAGGAGGTGCAGCGTTGACGTTGTCACCATCGGCGATGGAGGAAGCCGATGCACACCGTCCTCTCGCAGCCGGCGCTGGTGCGGACGAAGGTCCTCCACACCCTTGTTCGGTGCTGTCGTGTGGGCAGATCCCGCCCGCCCGCCTAAGCGACATCTTGCCCACCTGAGGTATAACTTCTTGTACTGGTCCAGCTCCCCAGGTCGCTGCATGCGGGTTTTCTTCTATGTGACTACTCCCAGCTCCCCATATATAGTAGCTAGGGTTCGTCGGTTGGTCCAACATCACCTACTATTATAGAGGAAATGCCACTCGAAAAGTTGTCCTGATTTATGCCTCGGTGGAGGTATACATGTTGTTTCGGCAAAAAGTACATGGTGGTTGTGCGGTCATTGTCCATATGCTCCTATTGCTGCTGCTAATCTCATACTATTACTGTTTAAATGAAGAAATGCTTTTTTTCTCGGGTATGATGGTTTAGTTCCCATCAAGAGAATCATGATTCTTCTGTTTGTTGGTCTACTTTTCATTAATTCTTATTGACAATCGAGATGTCGTTGTTAATCTTGTACCACTGCCAAAACAAAGTAACAACACTATATCCTTTTTATATTTTTGCAAACAGCGATGCGTATCTCCATACCCGGGCATGTCTTCCTCAATTTTAGTGGAACTGCACAAAATTGGATGGCCATTGTTGTTCCACCTCACTGTCCTCGGCCACGTGGTTCTTCCTTCCTCGAGCTTGATTAATGAGGAGAAACAGACCACAGTGAGGATTTGTCGAACTTCATAGGTTCCTCACCCAAACTTGATGCCAAATGGATGATGCATCACCACGATGACCTATCGATGCTCATGGTTGCGCCTCATGGTTGTGTCAGATGGTGAAGCTGATCGATTTTCCACGAAAAACAAGCTGTCTTCCATCAGTGCTCTTTTCTTGTTAACCACAAAGATGATATCCTTCATCAGTTCACCTTGGTTGCGTTGGAGACACATTCATCTTTCACGTTGGTGCAATTTTATCACATAATTGGCTATGAACCAAATGTTTCCTCGAAGAAGGATCGACGTTGGTACTACGAGCATAAGTTTTGTATTGATTCCTAAGCCTTCTCACAACTTTGTCTTCAGCTCCCCTGTAATTTTATTTGTCCAGCTAATAACTTTGATTTAAAAAATGGCATGGACGAAAAACCCGGATGGACGTAGTAGCCCTCCATTTTTATTTACTCCGCATATTAGATTTTATTGAAGTGAAACTTTGTAAAGTTTGACCAAGTTTAGGTCGAACACAACAAACCATAATTATTGAGAGAGGGCAAACTATACATACTATCAAAACTTTCCGATAATTGAAATTAGAATTCTTTATTTGTACACACTCTCACATGTTCCCGATAATTTGGCACATGTGTGGGTGTTCACTTAAGAGAGGGTAGTGTACCGCACGCCCCAGACAGGAAGTGCGACCAGGACGCATGGATCGTTAGTTCATCGGAAGTAGTAGTTTTCTTCACTGGTACGTTAAATTAAGAGTTTCGTTTCGTACTTACACAATTTAAAATGATTGTTATAGAGAGAATAAGAAAACCACTCCACTATATATTAGTAGTATACACGAGTACTATATGGAAGCAACTTCATTGACTTAGTGCACCTGCCTTTGGGTTTATGATAGGTGGGCCCAAAATGTGCCTGACCCACCTATCATACAGCCAAAAGCAGGTGCAGTTAAGGCACCAGAGCTCAGTCCATACTATAGTATATATGTAGTACTATATAAGCTGGAGCCTCAGTGCTTTTTCGCTAGAGTTTGCACTCTCCACACTCTCGCCACACTACATATATATACACGCTGGAGGCTCAGCGTTCCTTTGCTAGGGTTTGCTATATTCAAAGTCTCTCACCCAGTCACCCTCTTCACCAAATCTAAACAAGACTGCGTTGGACTCTGTCTCTCTCTCCCCTCTCATAGCTGGTGAACGAGGCGTCAGGATCTCGTCGCACCGAAAGGGGAGGAGGTGCAGTGTTCACTCTATCGCCTTCGGTGAGGGAGGCAATCCACTGCCAGCTGCGCTGTTCTCTTTCACCCAGCGCCTGTGCGGGAGGGCCACCGACCCCTTCTTCCTTGATGACGTACGTAGTGTGGGCATATCCGGCCTCCCGCCCCACGCCTTGCCACATCCTGACGACCCTAAGGTATAAGTTTCTTTGAAACCATCATTGCTCTAGCTACATGCGGATCTTTTTCGATTCTGTAATTGAATCTAGGTCTTGGTTCAAAGAGGAAAGAAGGGTGCGGTGGGGTGGAGCATGAATCTAGGACGTGGTTCAACGAGGAAAGAAGGGAGGGAAAGTAGTATAGACTAGCTATCCAGCCGCTTTCTTGGTCGAAAACGGAAAAGGTGGTAACCCAGTACACACATTTGTAAGGAACCAATCCCTTTATTGAAAAGGGAAAGAAACTAGGGGGCGGGTAGTTTGTGCAGGACTAGATTTGTTGCCCTCACATAGGAAAAAGGTTCAAAGAGAACAAATATGGGACCAACACAGATATGCTGCTTGGCTCCATACTCTGCATCACCCATTTATACGTGTGGACGCACATGGTGTTGGCATGTCCCATACAACTATTTTGCTGTTGTTAATCTAAGAATGCTGCTGGAAAATTGAAGCAATGCCACTATTAAAAGTAAATTACATTCTGAACGAATGTTGTTTTAAGAGAATGTCTTTGTTAATATGAATCAATGCAACCGTTTTAGAAATGCTACTGTCCTACTTTGTTTTCCATCAAGATAAGTTAGATGCTTCTTTTTGTCGCCATTTGTTTTAGCCTCCTTTATTGGCCAGTAATTGTTTCCTTTTGCGCCTCTTTTAAAACAGGGATATCTATTCAACTTGTTGCAATAGCAAACTTAAACATCACACCAGCGACTTTGCTTGATTTCAGTGCAACTGCACAAAACGAGATTGGATTTCCTATTCATGTTGGCAGATTCATAGGTGATCTTGTGTGCGTCATGACAGGTTGGTACTTGCCTTCATCCACATGATCGTGTAGTGTGTTTTGAGATGATGTGCTACTTGTATTTGTATTGTTTTAAATAAATGCTGAATTGAAACTATTGTATTGCTCCCTTTTCCCATTAAGTAGTGAACAAAAAAAGGTACCAAAACAGACATGATGCTTGTTGCTTTGTTACAACAAACTCTGCACCACCCCCTTTATAAGTAGATGGAAGCACATGGTGTTGTTGCGCCCACTCTCCCCTGGAACTGTTTACGCTTTTTCTTAATCTAATGCCGCTGGTAAAATTAAGCAATGCCACTCTTAGAAATAACTACTGAACTATTTTAAGAGAATTTCTCTGTTAATATGAATCAATGCAACCGTTTTAGAAATGCTACTGTCCTATACTTTGTTTTCCATCAAGATAAGGTAGATGCTTCTTTTTGTGGCCGCATGTTTTATCCTCCTTTATTGGCCAGTAATTGTTTCCTTTCTTGCCTCTTTAAAACAGGGATATATATTCAATTTGTTGTTATAGCAAACTTAAATGTCACGCCAGCAACATTGCTTGATTTCGGTGCAACTGCACAAAACAAGATAGATTTCCTATTCGTGTTGGTAGATTCGTATTTTATGTTGGTTGTCTCATGAAAGGTCAGTACAGGCCTTCATCCACATGATTGTGCAGTGTGCTTTGAGATATTGTGCTACTTGTATTGGTACTGTTTTAAATAAATGTTGAATTGAAGCTATTGTATTGCTCTCTTTTTCCCATTAAGTAGTGAAAAAATGGTACCAACCCAGACATGATGCTTGTTGCTTTGTTACAACAAACTCTGCATCACCCCCTTTATAAGTAGATGGAAGCACATGGTGTTGTTGCACCCACTCTCCCCTGGAACTATTTATCCTTTTTGTTAATCTAATGCCGCTGGTAAAATTAAGCAATGCCACTCACAGAATTAACTATTGAATCTTAGTTCAAAACTACAACACTTTTTAGGGATTGGCATAATTACTATTTTTGTGGACGCATGTTTCATCCTCGTTTATTTTGCCAGTAATTGATTCCCTTTTTGCCTCTCTTAAAATAGGGATATCTATTCAACTTGTTGCTATTGCGACATTTTGCTTCACTACGTGCAACACTTATGTTTTATGAGTGTTTTGTGCAGTTCAACTTGAATGGCACACCGGCGACTTTGCTTAATCTTGGTGGAACTGCACAAAAGGAGATCATGGATTTTCATATATGTGTTGGGATTTCTTTCAAGTCCTCCACGCGAGTTGTTTCAAATCTTGGTGAAGAAAGGTCAGTACCGGCTTTCATCCACATGATGCTGCAGTGTGCTTTGAGATGTTGTGCTACTTGTATTGGTACTGTTTTGGATAAATGTTGAATTGAAGCTATTGAACTGCTGTCTTTTACCATTGAGTGGGCAAAAATTGTTCCAATCCAGACCTGATGCTTGTTTCTTTGTTACAACAAAACGCTGCATCACCCCCTTTATAAGTCGATGGAAGCACATGGTGTTGTTGCACCCACTCTCCCCTTAAACTGTTTATGCTTTTTGTTAATCTAATGCCGCTGGTAAAATTAAGCAATGCCACTCTCAGAATTAATTAACTACTGAATCTTAGTTCAAAACTGCAACACTTGTTAGAGATTGGCGGGATTACCATATTTTTGACTGCATGATTCATCCTCCTTTATTGGCCAGTAATTGATTCCTTTTTTGCCTCTGTTAAAACAGGGATATCTATTCAATTTGTTGCTATTATAGACCGGATTTCCATATATGTGTTGAGATCTCTTTTAGGTCTTCCTCACGAGTTGTTTCAAATTTTGGTCTTGAAAGGTCAGTACCGACTTTCGGTACCAACTTTCCTCAGAATTAACTACTGAATCTTAGTTCAAAACTCCAACACTTGTTAGGGATCAGCGGGATTACCATTTCTGTTAGGGATCGGCCGGAGTACATGTTTAAGAAATGTATTGTTCAGATAATGTCTCTGTTATTATATATCAGTTATAGTGTTTTACAGATGGTACTATCCTTCTTTGTAGTTATTTCTACATGTTTAACCAAGGTATTGTTAAGATAATGTCTCGTTTAAAATTAATCAGTCGCATTGTTTTAGGAATGGTACTTTTCTGCTTTGTCGTTATTTATACATGTTGAAACAAGGCATTGTTAAGATAATGTCTCAGTTAATATGAATGAATCACACTGATGGAGAAACGCTACTCTCCTGCTTTGTTCCTGTTAAGATAAGGTAGATCAGTAGATGTTTTTTTCTGGGAGTACAAGTCATCAACCGTTATTTCTCAGTAATTGTTTCCCTTATACCTATTGTTGCTTACAGGGATATCAAAATTAAAGCTCATTTTTATTCCGACTTTGATTTTAGTTGAGCTACACAAAAGGAGCCAATGTGTCTAAGGCAAACTGCTGCATTAGTGGGTCCAGTTGGTTTTACCACTTTGCAGAAAGAAACAGTCACTGTTTGCGCTACATTACAGAAGGAATGATCGAGAAGCTTTACAGAGTATTAGTAGACGCTGGTGACATGACTAGTCCGCAGAGAGCACAGGAAACTCTACAACACGTGGAGTGCACTGGGCAAAAAGTGCCCAAACAAGTACAAGAAGCCATGACAGGACTCCAAGTCTGTCAATGTCATTCTAAGAAACAATGATGTGGCATCTAGGTATGTGTAAGTACATCTAGTGCCACCCCTAGTTGGTTTTGGAGTATTGATGACAAACCTAGTTGAGGGACTAATGTGTTTGTGAGAATTGCAGGATAACACAGGTAGAAGTCCCTCATTGATTCGGTTTTCCTACCAGAGATGACCCCTAAAAATGTATGAAGACATTGAAGTCAAAGGTGGTATATGAAGATATTCACATTGAAGACTATGACAAGAGAAGACACCACATGAAGCCTATGGAGCTCGAAGACTTAGATCTTTCGTAGTTCTCTTTCTTCTGTGTTGAGTCATAGGAACCACCGTACTGTTAAGTGGGGTCCAAGAGAACCAATCAGAATGACTGAAGTGATGCTTAAACAAAACCTATGTCTTCGAGTGAAGACTTTGAGAGCGAATCTTGTCCAGAGTCGGGCAAGTCAGCTTTGCTTGAAGCCCAAGTAAAGTTGCCATGTGAGTTTGAAATCTGACCATTGGAACACGTGTCAGTTCCTTAGTGACCCAGAGTCATTTCAGACAAATCAAGTCGGGTTGCCAAGTGGCTATAAATAGCCCACCCCCTACAACCATAAACGGTTGGCTGCTCAGATTCAGAGTACGGCTTTTGTCGTTTGAGAGCTACCCACCTCGAAGCCTTTGAGAGAGAATTCCTTGCGAGGATAAAGCCCTAACCACACAGAGCCAAAGAGAATTAGGCATCACTTAAGTCTTCTTGTCTGTGTGATCTGAAGACTTATTACACTTGAGGACTGTGCATCCTCCAGCCGGTTAGGCGTCGCGTTCTGAGCATCCAAGAGACATTGTGGATTACCGGTGAACAAAGTCTGTGAAGGTTTGGGAGTCTACCTTGAAGACTTACTAGAGTGATTGGGCGAGGTCTGTGTGACCTTAGCTCAAGGGGAATACGGTGAGGACTGGGTGTCCTGAGCTGCGTGTTCAGGACTGGGTGTCCGGGACTGTGTGTCCTAAGGTTTAAATACCTAGCCGCACTAACCAGACTTACAGTTTTCATAGCAACTGGAACTGGTCCAAAAAATCATTGTCTTCAGCGAGTCACTGGTTTCATCTTCCATTCCCTTTTACTTACTGTTACTCCTTGTGAAGTCATTGCATGTTCGCACTATCTTTTGTCTTCACTAAGTGACTGCGTGTTCTGTGTGGCTTCACAATATCTTCCTACCTGATCCTTACTACATTGCTGCTATTAGTCATTGTGTTGTCACTCTATTGAATACTTGACTATGGCTTGCCTAGTGTAGTCTACCTTCTGCTGCAGGGTAATAGGTTTATTTCTATCGTTTGTCTTCATAACTTCCACGTTTTGAAGACTTTCATAAAAATCGCCTATTCACCCCCCCTCTAGTCGATATAACGCACTTTCAATTGGTATCAAAGCAAGGTGCTCCCTTGTTCTGTGTGATTCGGTTTAACCACCTGGAGTTTTAGCTATGTCGACTGCAGGGATAATTAAAGTCTCCGCTGCATGCCCCGTCTTCGATGGAACTGAATATCCCTACTGGAAGAATAAGATGCGCATGCATCTTGAAGCCATTGACGTCGACCTATGGTATGTCGTCAAGAACGGCGTTCCCAAGGCTGGAGAAGGTGTCACTGCTGCTGATGTCAAGAAGTTCGTTCAACTGGACTCTACTGCCAAGAATATCATCTATGGTCATCTAACCAAAGGACAGTATGGCCGTGTGAGTTCTTTGGAAACATCTAAGCTGGTATGGGACTAGCTCTCCAAGGTCAATGAAGGCGTCTCAACCTAGAGAGATCAGAGAATCAGTGTCCTTCGCAACCTCTTCAACCGCTTCAAGCGAAATGACAATGAGAATGTCCATCTCACATTTGACCGACTCACTAACATCACAAATGAGCTTCAAGCCCTCGGCGCTACTGAGATCACCAAACATGAAGTCATCAAGACACTACTGAGATCACTTGATAGTTCGTTTTACACCCTAGCCCTGATGATTCAAGAACGCCCTGATTTCAAGACACTCGATCCGTCTGACATACTTGAGAGGCTCAACACACATGAGTTTCGGCTTTCTGAGAAAAGAGATATCTACGGTCCAAACTATGGGCGAACTCGTGCCTTGAAGGAAAAAGCTGTCTCCTCATCTGAAGAAGAAAGACAGCAGTTCGGATGATCCTGAAGACATTGGAAGGGAACTTGCTATGCTTGTGAAGAAGTTCCAAAAATTCACCAAGAAGAAAGGTTTCAGAAAGTCTTCCCGATCAAGCTCAAGGAATGATGAAGCTTCTGCTCACGACTACAAGAACAAAACATGTCACAAGTGCAAGAAGCCTTGCCACTTCATCTCTGAGTGTCCACAGTGGGACAATGAGAACAAAAAGAAGAAGAAAAGCAAGGAATATGACTCTGACGACAAGAAGAAGAAGAAATAGTCAAAGTATTCTTCCAAGTCTTCCTCAAAGTCTTCATCACACAAGAAGAGCTCATCTAGCATGGCACGTGCGTTTGTTGGCAAGGAAATGGATTCAGAGGAGTGCGCTTCTGAGGAGCCGGAGGTGGAGTCTGAGGAGGAGTTCGATTCAGGCGTCGCAAGTCTGGCTACAGCATACGTTGCCAAGTCCATCTTCAACACTGAAGACAATGACTTCATCACCGACACCGATGCAAATGACAAGGACTACTCCGCTTCTACCTACTGCTTCATGGCACGCGGTGCCAAGGTAAACACACGCACTACTCACTATCAAACATCTAGTGACGATGACTCTGATTGTGGTTCAAAACCCAGCTACAAAACACTTGCTAAAATTGCAACTGAACAACAGAAAGCTATGTAACATATTCAAAAACTGTTAGACAGAAGCGATGATCTGTTAGGTGCTGAAATGACTCGATCTGAATCCTTAATTGAAGACATAAAAAATCTTCACGTGAAGTATGAGGAACTTGAAAGTCGTCATGAAACTCTCTCAACAACTCATGAAAAGCTTTCCTATGATTATCTTCAAAGGATGCAAGATCTTGAGAAATTGAGAGCGGCTCATGAAGATCTTCAAAAGGAAAACGAGTCACTTCGTGCCAAACAGATCAGTTCCGCTCAGGAAGGATTTGAACCACCATGTCTTAAATGCATTGAGTGTGATCTATTGCTGAATGTTCTACTGCTACTACTTTTGCAATATCTTCAACTATTGATGTGGTAACTAACCCCTCTGCTGAGGATACCACTGCT
Organism: Triticum urartu; assembly: GCF_003073215.2. NCBI lineage: Eukaryota > Viridiplantae > Streptophyta > Magnoliopsida > Poales > Poaceae > Triticum > Triticum urartu. The sequence goes on from NC_053023.1 coordinate 412,281,122, forward strand.
ATTGCTGATGAGAATGCTAGGTTGAAGACATTGCTTCAAACAGGGATGTACAAAAGTCTTAAAGGGCATCAGACACTATGTGATGTCCTCAAAAAGCAGATTCTGAACCGAAACCCGAGGAAATAGGGTGTTGGGTTCGTAAGGAAAATGAATGCTGATGGCTCTTACTGGAAACCTGAGCAGTACCCCAAAACCACGTGGGTTGCTGCAAAGGAACCTTCAACAGATCCATCCAATCTATTTGGCTTCACTTGTGCTAACCCCATTATCATTGATGAATCCCTTGATGCAAACTACAAATTGTTTAAGAATCAGAATGGTGAAGTGTTTGCCAGGTACATTGGTACTAACTGCAGGAATGGACCGCCTATGAAGAAGATATGGGTTCCGAAAAGGTGTCTAGAGAATCTTCCTGTGAATGTCATCATGACACCTCACGTGAAGAAGACAAACCTCAGACCAAAGGCTTCATACGGTCCAAAGGCTTCATACAGACAGAGGACTCACCTGAGTCGCACTAACGCAAATGTTTTGCAGGGAAACCATACTCAGGCATATGAATATGAGAGCGGTTCATCAAACCGCCATGTTCATAAGACCAAGAACTATTCTGCTTATTCTTATGAGTACTATTGTCCGCCTGCAAGACTATTTGCTAGGGCTCCAAAGCCAAAGTTCTCAGATGCTGCACTTAGACTTATTGCTTCTAAGCCACCCTTGAAGATGTGGGTGGCTAAGAAAGCTTAACTCTCTTTTGCAGGGAAAGGTCTCCAGCAGAAAACCAAAATCGTCTGACACTATTGCTGTGGACCTTAAACATCTTGTAGGGCGCAAGATCAAATGCCCAAATGGTCTTACTATGTACTTCGTTCCTGAATCGCTTGCTACTCACCCTATTAGTCCTAATCTGGATCTAAGCTTTCATAACCCACTGGTTCGTCAAATGTTTTTGCTTCACAATGCTCTTCGTGAAGCCTATCCCCCTAACTGCACTGTAGGGTACGACACCAGCGTCTTCAAAATGGATTATTGATAGTGGGCATACAAATCACATGACTGGCAAAAGAAGCCTTCTTATGGACTCAACCTTACGTCCATCCGACAAGAGCCACATCACATTTGCTGACACTGGTAAAAGTAAGGTATTGGGTCTAGGTAGAGTTGCAATCTCAAGGGATCAACACATGGAGAAAGTCATGCTTGTTGAATCCCTTGGCTTCAACTTAATGTCTGTCTCAATGCTTTGTGATTTAAACATGATCGTAATATTTGGAAAATATCGTTGCCTTGTTCTAATGGAATATGACAAGTCTCTAGTATTTGAAGGGTGTCGAAAAGATGATTTGTACATGGTAGATTTCTCAGCAGGACCACAGCTTGCCGTATGTCTTCTAGCAAAAGCTTCAGAATGCTGGCTCTGGCATCGGAGGCTTGGGCATGCTGGCATGAGGAACCTCCACACCCTGGCAAAGAAGAAGCATGTCATAGGCATCAAGGGCGTCAAGTTCAAGAAAGATCACTTATGCGGTGCCTGTGAGGCAGGAAAGATGACGAGGGCCAAACATCCCTCGAAGACAATCATGACCACTACTCGACCCTTCGAACTGCTTCACATGGATCTTTTCGGTCCCACTCATTACTCAACTCTTACTACTACTGCTTGTCTCTATGGCTTTGTCATTGTTGATGATTATTCTAGATATACTTGGGTGCACATAATCCTTTACAAGACTGAAGTGCAGGATGTCTTCAGACGCTTCGCCAATCGAGCAATGAACAACTATGGCGCCAAGATAAAGCATATCAGAAGTGACAATGGCACTGAATTCAAGAACACTGGCCTTGATACATATCTTGATACCTTGGGCATCACACATGAACTCTCAGCCCCATACACGCCACAGCAGAATGGGGTCGTCGAACGCAAGAACAGAACACTCATTGAGATGGCCAGAACGATGTTAGATGAATACAAGACTCCAAGAAAATTCTGGCCTGAAGCCATTGATACTGCATGCCATACAATCAATCGTGTTTATCTTCACAAGTTTCTGAACAAGACATCTTATGAGCTCCTTACTGGCAAGAAGCCAAATGTTAGTTACTTCAGAGTATTTGGCGCCAGGTGCTGGATCAAGGACCCACATCACACCTCAAAGTTTGCACCAAAAGCACATGAGGGTTTTATGCTTGGATATGGAAAGGATTCGCACTCCTACAGAGTCTTCAATCTCTTTCCTTACAAAGTGGTTGAAATAGTGGATGTGCGGTTCGATGAGACCAACGGTTCACAAAGAGAGCAACTGCCAAATGTGCTAGATGAAGTTCCATCCAGTGAATCAATCAAGCTAATGGGAACTGGAGAAATTGTACCTTCTGAAGCTCATCCTGAAGAAGAACTTATCATCTCAGCACCTGATCAACAGGAAGACAATGCTCAGCCTGAAGACATTCCTTCTAACAACGACAAGGATCAGCAAGAGCAAAATCTTCGCCCTGTACATCCTCGCGTTGCCAATGAAGTGCAGATTGAAAGAATAATTGATAGCATCAATGCACCTGGTCCACTCACTCGTTCAAGGGCAACTCAGCTAGCAAATTTTTGTGGGCACTTCGCATTTGTCTCAATAACAGAACCCAAGAAAGTTGAAGAAGCCTTCATGGAACCTGAATGGATTCAAGCTATGCAAGACGAGCTTCAACAGTTTGAGCTGAATAATGTATGGGAACTAGTCAAGCGTCCCGATCCTCGGAAGCACAACATAATAGGCACCAAATGGATATACCGCAACAAGCAAGATGAGCATGGTCAAGTTGTCAGAAACAAAGCTCGTCTCGTTGCTCAAGGATATACTCATGTGGAAGGCATTGACTTCGATGAAACATTTGCTCCTGTGGCTAGACTTGAAGCCATACGCATACTGCTGGCCTATGCAAATCATCACAACATACTTCTTTATCAAATGGATGTGAAGAGCGCCTTCCTCAATGGCATGATTGCAGAAGAAGTGTATGTTGCACAACCTCCTGGCTTTGAAGATCCAAAACATCCTGACATGGTATACAAGCTCAACAAGGCACTGTATGGCCTCAAACAATCCCCTCGGGCCTGGTATGACACACTCAAATACTTCCTGAAGTGCAAAGGCTTCATACCTGGTTCTCTCGACCCCACTCTCTTCACGAAGACATATGTTGGTGAACTGTTTGTGTGCCAAATATATGTGGATGACATTATCTTCGGCTGCACCAATCAGAAGTACAGTGAAGAGTTTGGATATATGATGCAAGAGCAATATCAAATGTCTATGATGGGAGAGCTGAAGTTCTTTCTCGGTCTTCAAATACGACAGCAACGCAACGACATCTTCATATCTCAAGAGAAGTATCTCAAAGATTGCCTGAAGAAGTTCGGTATGCAAGACTGCAAAGGCTTCACGACGCCAATGCCAGCCAAGCATCATCTGGGTCCTGACGACAATGGTAAAGAGTTCGATCAAAAGGTATACCGCTCCATGATTGGTTCTTTACTTTATCTATGTGCATCTAGGCCAGATATTATGCTTAGTGTTTGCATGTGTGCACCAAAGGAGTCGCATCACTTAGTTGTGAAGCGAATTCTTCGATATTTGGCTCACACCCCAACTCTGGGATTATGGTATCCAAAGGGCTCAGAGTTTGATCTGGTTGGATTCTCGGATGCGGATTATGCTGGTGACAAAGTTGATCGCAAGTCTACATCAGGCACATGTCACTTTCTGGGACGATCACTTGTATGTTGGTCTTCAAAGAAGCAGAACTGTGTATCTCTCTCCACTGCTGAATCTGATTACATTGTTGCTGGATCTTGCTGCGCTCAGCTTCTATGGATGAAGCAAACGCTCAAAGACTATGTCATTCATCTGAAGCAAGTGCCACTCTACTATGACAACGAAAGCGCCATCAAGATTGCCAACAACCCAGTTCAGCACTCGAAGACAAAGCACATTGAAATTCGTCATCACTTTCTCAGAGATCATGTTGTGAAGGAAGATATTGATATCATACACGTCAACACTGAAGAGCAATTGGCAGATATCTTCACCAAGCCCTTGGATGAGAAGAGATTTTGCAAGTTACGATGTGAGCTAAATATCCTGGAATCCTCAAATGTCCTATGATCAGGCACACATCCTAACCCTTATGCATATTGACGACTTAGATGTGCAACACATGAAGTAAAGTATATCTTCAATCAATGAAGACATACATTCTAAGTGTGAATACATTAATGTGGAATTTGACTTCGGAGCGCCACGATAATTGTGCGCCGTGTCTGGGTCTAATACTTCCTATACGGTGGGTAACGCCACCACCAAATGTTCTATTTTGAAGTGTTTCACTCATGGCGTTACCTTGCTATGTCTTCACATTTGGTTTGGCTTCAATCTCAACATGTCTTCATGATTATCTTCACTATGTTGATTATATATATATATATATACTAGTGTTCTGTCCTCTACAGCATTCACTTATAGCTATGTCTTCTTGTTGAATCTTTTGAACTAAGTGAATGTGATCGGACCCTAACCTCTCTATGCTATCTATCTCAGACTCTATCTCTCCCAATCATATGCATTCTATTGAAACTGTCGAATGTCTTCTCTGCGTCCTTGTCAGCAGAAGATACAAAGACAAACTTAAGTCCACCTTCAATGCTCATTCCTCCACATGAAACCCGGAGAAGTAGGAACGACCACCCAACAATCCAGGCGTGCGTGGGACGTGGAACAAACCCCAAAATTCTGCATAATGGCCACATGTTCCTCAGATGTGAATCGTCGTGGGCACCTATGTAATAACGCAGTGCCGCCCCTGTACCTATAAATACACACTTCACGGCGGTCATTATCTCTTCTTCCACTCTCCCACGAACCCTAGCGCCACCGCTAGCCCTCGACGACGCCGGCGACGAAGCGCTTTGCTGCCGCAACCTCTCCGATGCCATCTTCACGCCGACCGTGGACATCGTCCTCTCCGCCGTCGCCGTAGGTGTCCTCCGTCACCAAGTTAGGGCACGGAAGATCGAACTGCTCGGCCTCATTTTCCACTCCGTCTAGCAGTTCTTAGTGTGGTAAATAAAACTTCCTTTTTATGGCACCGTTGATCCTATGGCTTTGTCACTTTCTACCACAAGCAATTTCTATTCACACAAGTTAGATCTCTCTCATACTGCATCTCATAACACGCCTAGTATATTCACTTATGCTTCACAAAGTAGTTAGATTCCTCACTTGTACTGATCTCTGGATTCATACAAATCTGGAACCAACTCCTTATCTATGAGTGAATGTCTTCGCACGATGAGGTCAATGTCTTCTAAACTGATTTATATTCAAAATCTTCTGAGAATGCATATGACCTCTTCCCCTTCCCTCGCACCTTAATGTTGTCACAGGTACATGTCCGTGGGAGAATCCCTTGGTTCTCATAGTCTGCATTCATTTGCAGAATTCTTACAGCATCATATAAATTCTCCCGAAGCAAGTTCCTGTTTATCCAGCGAGCGAAAATCTTTGAAGCCTTTGAACGTGTTGAAGCCTTTCAGTTTAAAGTTCATGGCTTCAGAGAAATCAGCAAGGAAGGGTCGCAGAAAGCGTCGTGGAGAAACATCTAGAGATCTGCCAGATGACCTCTCAGAACTGTACAAGACAGATCCTGAAGAGGATTACAATCAGCGCAAGACCCGAATCCAATGGATTCGAAGATATTGGGCAGAACAATGGTTCAAATACCGATTTGTAACCCAGGAATATGCTGAGAAAAATGCCATCAAGAGACCGTGGGGAGACATCCTATACAAGAATCTTCAACCCAGGTCCAGAGATGAAGCCATTGAACAAGGCTTCTATCCCTGCATGATCCGTGGGCAACAGCCTGTTGATGCACACCCATCGTCACTACTATGGTGTCGTGATGACATTCTGTTCAAGCGAAACTTCCAGTTTGCCCAGAACTCAGCGAAGCAAAACAAGAAGACATTGGGACTAGACTTCAACCCTGGTCCCTCAGCTCCAATGGCTGATGGCACACGAGATGCAGAACCCAATGTCGTCGGTCCTTTCTACAACCTTGAAGGCCTCATCACCCATATCTTGGTTCAAGGGACTGCAGTGAATGAGCCTGCAGCTGACGCTGAATCAGATGAAGCGCCTGCAGCGCCGAAGCCAAAGAAATTGAAGAAGCCTAAAGCTTCAAAGCCTGCCCCTTCACCAAAAATCTCACGGGCGAAGCCACTGGAAACTGCACCTCCTGAAGATAGTGTGCAGTCCGAAGATTTATCACGCATCTCCGAGCCCTAGAAGGACAAGATGCCTCTGCCACACACCGGCCAAGAGCTAACAGCTGCTGCCATTCTGCGCAATGATGCCATTGATCTGTCAAGTGATGAAGATCTTGCAGATGACGCTCTTGAGCAACTCATCAAGAGCAAAGAAGAAGCAGAAATCTTCAATGATCTGCCTCTCTTTGATGTAACAATCATCCACAACTTCATTGATGAATGGTTTGACACGCCAAACATCAGCTTCGACGATCTCCAACTACCCATTGGCCTCAGTGTCGCCTTCCGTGGCGCCATTGCTTCAGAGTTAGCTATCGCCCAGCGCATTGTTGAACTGAAGTAGAAGATTGAATTTCAGAAATCTCAGTTCAAGAAGCATATGGCCAAACTTAGCGTGCAAGACGTGAAGAATTTCAAGATTATGCTGCACGAGCTCAAGGAAGCCTTTCTAAAGAAACGTGCAGAAGCTCAGGGTTCTCGTGAGCGCATGAAGGACCTTGCTGATAGGTGTGTGCAAGCCTACAATGAGGCTGAGAAGCGCAAGGCCATTGGGCGTCCTGGCATCGACCCCAGGATGGCTGCCAAGAAGCAGAAGAAGCCCGCTATGGCTGAACCTGAAGCACCAAGGCAGGAGGCAGACCCCTTGTCTTCCCAACTAGCATGACTGGACCAAAGCCAAAGGTCAGGTCAACCGCTTCAGAACTGAAGAAGACCAGGACTGCTGAGGCTGAAGCAAGGAAGAGAAAACATCCTGAAGCCTCTACTACTGCCCCCGCCAAGAAAAGAAGAATGACCAAGAAGGAACGGGCTGCTCCCACAGAGCCCTTGATTGTTGAACCCATTTCCATGGTTCACCCTGACGCCGATCCACAAGAACATCAACTGACTCTCCATGAGCCTGCTTTCACAGAGGCTCATGAAGCTGAAGACTTTCCAGTAGCTGATCCCATCGCTGCTGAAGATATTGGTCATCATGACCATGTTGAAGATGATGCAGCCCTTCCTCAGCTAGAACACCAATAGGTATCATCGCCTGTGCTAACGCACAGCGAACTCATCAGCATTGGTCGTCCACTAACGCCAACTGCACAGGATGCTTCATGGGCGGATCGCCCATAAGAGAATGAAGACCTTGAGGCCCAGCCAACAGCAACTCCACAGGCTTCACCCGCATTGCGCAGGCTTCGCAAAGGTCCAAGGCCTCAAGTCTCTGCTGAAGACAATCCGGCTGCATCAGCCGCGGAAGAAGAAGTCCCACAAGTTGCCACTCCCCTGTCCCACCAAGAAGTAGTTCTCGAGGAGAACGTGATCGTGACCGATCCTCCTGCTCGTCAAGTGGAGGTTGAACATCTTGAGGCTGCCACCACCAACACCACTGAAGCCACTGACGCTGTCATGGCTGAAGCTAATGTGGAGCCCTCACCAACAAAAGCACCAGAAGTCAGCGAAGCCACTGATCCTGCCACTTCTGTTCCTGAGTCTGCTGCCAGTCCCCAGTTCGACTATCATGTTGAGCACATGCCTCAGGTACAGAAGCCAATCCCAAGATTGCCAAGGTTCCCAGGTCCTGCATCAGCACCTGGCTCCTTCAATATCAAGGGCTTCAAAGCAGACAACACATTCTTCAACAGCTCCAGGAACCCCTACTCCAGGGAAAGAATATCACCTGATCAGTTCTGGAGTTATCTGCAGCGAAGCTATTACTCATGCGTTCTTTACAACCAAGGTCGCATCTTCCCACACAAGCGCCTTGACATTGAAGCAATAGCTGGTCTGCCCTGTCTGGAAGAAGCTCTGGATTGCTTCAAAGAGGTTTGACTGTTGCCGTTCGTCACTGACCAAGAGCATTGGAATGAAGAGTTGCTCTAATTCTCTGCCACACTTCACATCCGCGGGTATAGCAGACATCCGAAGACTTGGGTCCTGGAGTGGATGACAGGAAACGTTCATCACGAAGCCAAAGCCTTTGACATCATTGAGCTCACTGGTTTGCCCACTCTGGCGATCTCTACGAGCATGGCTGTCAGCTTCATAGTGAAGCTATTGAGAGCATCTTTCAGAAGACTGAACCTAATATGAGTCAGATGCTTAGTATGATGACCTTGAATATCTGCCCCAAGATGCTGCTTATCCCACGGAGTTCTTCGTTGAAGACCTTGAATATCTGCCAAGAACCATTTATCACATCATAAGGCGAACTCTCTGGCCAATCAAAGGACATTCTCCGCATGCCAAGCTGGAAGGTACAATGAAGACTTTGGTCTTCTACATTCTTCATGGAAAATGCTTCAATACACAGGATTTCTTCATTCGCCAACTTGCTGCATCTGGCTCTAATCTATTTGGTTTGAAGTTCTACGCCCCTTGGGTGATGCGGCTGATCAAACTTCACTCCGCTATCTCATATCAGCCCTCGGCCCGCAACCATTGGATCTTTTTGCCTGATGTGGATATGTCTATTGAAGCCATCTATCCTGAGCCTGCTAAGGAACCTCTCAGTCTTCAGAATGCAGAGCATCAAAGTTTCACTCAGAACGTTGAAGGCGTGGAAGCCGTAACTCGTGTGTATCCTTTGGCTGGCACTACACGTGCACCGCATCCTGCTCTCACTGAAGCCACTAACAGTACAACTGCTCCACGACCCAAGAAGCGCACTCGTGTTCTCAACGACCGAGAGCTTCTTGTGGCTCTTCATCAGAAACGGGATAGGCATCATGACTGGCTGAAGCGTCAGATGCAATGCCTCTTGGTGGATGTTAATCGCATTCGCAATCTTGCCACCAAGAATGCTTTTGTTGCCCATGAAACCTCTCACCGCACATGGAAAGGGCTAACGCTGATGTGTTCTGAAGATAATCTTCAAGAGGATGGCTTCACTGAGCGATTCAAGTTTGACTCCACACCTCCTCGAAGGGCAGTGCTGCGACAAACTCCATCCCTTGAAGACTCTGAGTTCTCTTCCTCTGCTGCAACTGTGAATGCCAGAGTGATCGAGGATGAAGACAATGCTACTTCACCGCCACCTCCTTCAGCACACTTCGACTCTGCTCCAAGCTCTTCAGCACCGCCAAACACCACCAATGACCCTGCTGCTTCACCTACTCCTCATGGGAACGAGTAGATGCTCTATGTCTTCAAACCTTTTTGGTCCTTACTGACAAAAGGGGAGAAGCATATGAGGTTGATAGTCTTCAAGCGGGTCCATATGGGCGGGTGCTTTATATTTTGCTTCGTGCTTAAAACTCTCGTTTTGCTACATTTGGTTCTTTGAGTTGTAACACTTAAACTCGATGGTCGTCTGCTACTTATATGCCACCTTGTGTTGTGATGATAAATTCCGCATGTGCGACGATAAATTCCGCACTTGGATCATTCTGCAGACGTCCATTTTCCATTATGCATGTCATTATCTTCATATACTTTCACATGCATAGTGGATTGTCATCATAAGTTGAAGTGGATCTCCACAAGTACAACCTGCCATGTGCATTTGCATTCCAAAAGCAAATTACTTATATGCACATCTTCAGGGGGAGCCCTTGCAACTTATGAAGACAATTCCTTATCCTTTACAATTTCACAGATTATATTCCCCGTTGAAAACTTCAACTAGTTTGTCATCAATCACCAAAAAGGGGGAGATTGTAAGTGCATCTAGTGCCACCCCTAGTTGGTTTTGCAGTATTGACGACAAAGCTAGTTGAGGGACTAATGTGTTTGTGAGAATTGCAGGATAACACAGGTAGAAGTCCCTCATTGATTCGGTTTTCCTACCAGAGATGACCCCTAAAAATGTATGAAGACATTGAAGTCAAAGGTGGTATATGAAGATATTCACATTGAAGACTATGACAAGAGAAGACACCACATGAAGCCTATGGAGCTCGAAGACTTAGATCTTTCATAGTTCTCTTTCTTCTGTGTTGAGTCATAGGAACAACCGTACTGTTAAGTGGGGTCCAAGAGAACCAGTCAGAATGACTGAAGTGATGCTTAAACAAAACCTATGTCTTCGAGTGAAGACTTTGAGAGCGAATCTTGTCCAGAGTCGGGCAAGTCAGCTTTGCTTGAAGCCCAAGTAAAGTTTCCGTGTGAGTTTGAAATCTGACCGTTGGAACACGTGTCAGTTCCTTAGTGACCGAGGGTCATTTCGGACAAATCAGGTTGGGTTGCCAAGTGGCTATAAATAGCCCACCCCGTACAACCATAAACAGTTGGCTGCTCAGATTCAGAGTACGGCTTTTGTCGTTTGAGAGCAACCCACCACGAAGCCTTTGAGAGAGAATTCCTTGCGAGGATAAAGCCCTAACCACCCAGAGCCAAAGAGAATTAGGCATCACTTAAGTCTTCTTGTCTGTGTGATCTGAAGACTTATTACACTTGAGGACTGTGCATCCTCCAGCCGGTTAGGGGTCGCGTTCTGAGCATCCAAGAGACATTGTGGATTGCCGGTGAACGAAGTCTGTGAAGGTTTGGGAGTCTACCTTGAAGACTTACTAGAGTGATTGGGCGAGGTCTGTGTGACCTTAGCTCAAGGGGAATACGGTGAGGACTGGGTGTCCTGAGCTGCGTGTTCAGGACTGGGTGTCCGGAACTGTGTGTCCTAAGGTTTAAATACCTAGCCGCCCTAAGCAGACGTATAGTTGTCACAGCAACTAGAACTGGTCCAACAAATCATTGTCTTCAGCGAGTCACTGGTTTCATCTTCCCTTCCCTTTACTTACTGTTACTCCTTGTGAAGTCATTGCATGTTCACACTATCTTTTGTCTGCACTGAGTGACTGCGTGTTCTGTGTGGCTTCACAATATCTTCCTACCTGATCTTTACTACATTGCTGCTATTAGTCATTGTGCTTTCACTCTATTGAATACTTGATTATGGCTTGCCTAGTGTAATCTACCTTCCGCTGCAGGGTAATAGGTTTATTTCTATCGTTTGTCTTCATAACTTCCACGTTTTGAAGACTTTCATAAAAATCACCTATTCACCCCCCCTCTAGTCGATATAACGCACTTTCAGTATGGTAATCTGTTTACCATACTTTTAGTTTGTTAGTCCACCAATTGGTGGGTTGACACTAGGGCCAATATTCATGTGTGTGCTGATGTGTCTTTGTTTTCTTGTAGCATATAAATACGAAATCCACAGGGATGTCAACTTGATTTTAGTGGAACTGCACAAAATGTTCAGATGGTTCGTGTCCTCCATAATACTTCATAATGCAGAATACATCGAATGGTTCTCTAATCATTCATCGTCACCTTGAGCCACCAGACTATTAGATGACAAAGTGATGACAAACCCTGCCCGTTCCACGATCATAGGCATTACATATTTTTAATGGGAAAAGCTTGTCAAAGGTTAATCCTTGATGTTATCAAGAAGACATTAGTCTAATATATTGGAATTGGAAAACCCTGTCAAATTTTTCTCACTGATGTTAGCCAGAAGACATGCATTTGATATTTTTGAGTGGGACGCCCTTTGCTGTGAGAAACGTCGATCGTTTTTCCTATTCCTGTCTTCAGTTCAAAAGTAAATATTTACTCTGATGAGATGCATAGTCACATGAATGTTGACTTATGTAAGGTATTTTAAGAGTTTGTTCTAAGTGTTGTCTATGTAATGCCAGGCCTTGTGAGTTTGATTGCAAAGTTGAGCTTGGAATGATGTGGCATGCGGCATCACGAGCTGTTCACCATGCCTCCTGAGAATATTGCTTCATATTGTTTTGCTTGTTGAGCTAATGTGTGTCACTTGCATATTAAGAAGATCATCCTCTTCTGTTGTTTTTGTGCTTAAGAAGTTTATTGTCTTATGTTCCATTCATAGCCTATACGACAACTCGGGTAGGTTAGAGGTGCAACCATATGATCTTCCAACCAACTCATCATCTTAGGACTTGATTGGATCGTCGTTTTCCAACCAAAACCTCTTGTAAAACTGACGCTTGTACATAAAAGTAGATGGTCTCGGGCGAAGCGCTTGGTTGGTCGATTTCGAATAGTAAAATATATACTGGTCTCTCAAATTACACGTGTAACTCGCCAGTTTTCGCTACAGACCTCGGGCCCTCGGTTTCATTATGCTTGTATTTTATGCGTTGTTTTCGATGACGAGTAAATTACACTTGTATCTTAATATAGGTGTGAAATAAACCAGACCTCCCAAGCGCGGCCTTACCGTTTCATGCCATCTTAGTCTCTCGAACGTGCTCATAGGTGCCCGATGGTCCTGGCTTCCTGAATGAGGAGCGGGCGCTGTATGAGACCATCCGTAAGGCCCGCAAGGCCCTCTCTGTCGTCCTTCGAGTTGTTGCGCTCGCCGTGGCGCAGAGGATTGTCAACATGGTCAACAAACATGAGGATTCAGGACATGACTTTATTTTGACTGGATGATAGTTGGGACCCACTAGGGCCATAGCCGTACGTATGCAAGTGCCTCCTTATTATGCACAACTATATTTTTTTTGCTTCCTCCTGGTTTCCTGACATCACGGTCCCACACCATTGTCAACCTACATAGTCAATAAACTAGAGAATTGCACAAGGAGCGGCTGACAGCTGGGACCAAGCAGCTCGAGCAGTATTTGTGTTTTTGGGGTGTGAGCACTGCAGAGTTTTTCTTGAGCGATGTTTTCGTTGTTGTTCAGAGGAGAGCAGGGTATTAACTGGGCGTGCTGTGGCCCGTCTAGCCCACGACAGATATCCAGCCCATATATTAATTTTTTTTCAAGTTGAAAATGGCTAGCCCAGCTATACTTTTTTTGAGGAATACCTAGGCAAGGTCGGCTTGTTATTCTCCGCCCCGATGGGCTGCAAATCTTTCCTGGGAGGGATGCATTAGGCTTAACAAGAAAATGAGCTTTAAGAAATAATAAATGGGATGTAATTATAAAAACTGGGCTGTAACTATAAAAAATGCACCAAACACGTAATTAGTTTATAAAATATTATTTTTGGATTTTGAAAATTTTAATTTCATTAATTGTTGCACGTGCAATGTTTCGTTGGATTTTTACGTAAGACAAATTTATATTGAAATTGTATTTAATCTGACTAGAAATTTCGGGATAAAAATATTTCAGATCCCATCAAAATGTGGGAAATTTTATTGAATTCTGTTCTGAACATTTGGTTGAAATTATTAATCATTGTCCTATATCGAAAATGGGTTGTACTTTTAACAAACTATAAGTGGGCTGTAGTAAATTCAATTAGAATTAAAAAATGGGTTGTACATTCTTACAAATCACAAATGGGCTAGAAATTCTCAGCCACACACTTGTGGGCCTAGTAAATTGACGCGTCCCCACAAAAAAAAAGTTGACGCGTATGCAAGGCTTTATCAACTTATAGTCAACACATGGTTCTAGCAACAATGGCCGTTCGATGTCCATCCAATGGATGTCGTGCTTCTTCTTCAATCTCAGATATTCTAGCTTCACCCACCCTAAAACTGATTCCTCCCCCTGACATCTGGGGCGCACCGTTTTGGAGGCAAACCTGTGGGCCTACTAAGTTGACGCTTGCCGAGGGCTTTGTCAACTTAGTCAATATAAACGATTCTAGCTGCAGTGACCGTACGATGTCCATCCAACGGCCGTCGTGCTTCTTCAACCTCTGGCCTTCTTGCTCTAGCCTCCCAAAGCAACACCGGTCGTGCCGCCTGCTCCTGCCTCCCGTGGCCGGCTGTGCTGCCGCGGAGGCCTCACAACCCCCTACTACTCCCACCGTTGGCCAGGCCCTGCGGTGACGGTATCCTCACACCGCAGCCGAACTAGTGAACCCTCGTACTCCTCTCCGCGTGGGCATCCACTGCCGCGTCTTCCCCGGCTCCACGTCGTCCCCTTCCTAGGCCTCGCTGTTTTCCACCGCCTTGGTGCTCTCGGCGCGGCGTGGTCAATCTGGTCAATGACCGACTTCCGTCGGAAGAGTACTGTACATGGAGAGGCTGAAGCTGGGTCCACGGCCGCAACAAGGAAGTGCCTCCTTATTACGTGGAAAATAATTATTCCTCCACCTGACAATAGAGACCCACCGGACGAGCAATCGTATTTCGCAAAAAAAACGTTTCCCCCTGACTGCTAGGACCCACCAGCTACATCTTCGCATGCAAGGAAGTGCATCCACATTACGGGAAAAAATGATTCGACCCCTAACTGCTGGGACCCACCAGCTACATCTTCGCACGCAAGGAACTGCGTCCATATTACGAAAAAAACGATTCGCCCCCTGACTGCTGGGACCCACCAGCTACATCTTCGCATGGAAGGAAGTGCCTGACAGTCGGGACCCACCTGGTCAAAGCGTACGTAGCGTTGCCATTCTGGTCACGAACGTGTACGTACATACTAGTCGATCGGTCTGTCTACAGGCTGCAGCGATGAACCGTGGCCGTGCAAGGAAGGGCACGTGTTGTAGTAGAGGCGAGCAGGTGTCGTAGTAGAGGCGCGCACGTAGCATGTACACGTACGTACAGCCGCCAGGGTGCAACAAAGAAAATACGGCCACGTACCTACATACGGGCAGGGTCCCAAACACCAACTCACGTATATGTATGGCCAGGGCTCGTGTACATGGTTGTGGCTGGGTCAGAACGGAGAAACTGCGTTGTCGTCGTGTTCATGGGGAGCCAAACGGCTGGCTCGGAATGGAATGCATCGTCGTGTTCATCGGGAGCCAACCGGCTTGGACGGAACAACTGATGGAAACGAGGCCTGGCGTATCGCAGAACGGAGGTAACGACCTTGTGTTCGACCGGCCATGGTGGAAACGGGATCCTGTTCATCGGGAGGGGTTTGGCGTACCACAAAACGGAGGAAACGGACCTCCTACGGTCGAAACGGGGTCCTGTTGATCGGGAGGGGTGTGGCATACCGCAAAACGGAGGAAACATACTTGTGTTGGAGCGCTTCGGTCGAAAAGGGGGTCCTGTTCATCGGGAGGGGTGTGGCGTACCGCAAAACGGGACTCCATGGGATACTGTTCATCTCCATCGTCGACCTCCTCCAGTGTCCACGGGCTACTGTTCATCCATCATCGACCTCCTCCAGCCTCCACCTGCGACTGTTCATCAACGGCCTCCTGTTAATCCAGCCTGCACCGCGCGCTCCTCCACCGGCACGGGGGTCCTGTTCAACCATCCCTCTCCACGGGGGTCCTGTTCAACCACCCCTCCACGGGCTACTATTTGTAGGATCTAGAAGTAGATGTGTCTAGAGGGGGGGGATTAGACACTTAATGCTAAAGTTGCAATTTTTAAGCTTTTTCGGTTTAAGTGGAGTTTAGGCACAATTTCAACATACATAATACATTTCAAGCAAGCATGCAAAGAGTATATGAGAAGTGGAATGTAAAGCATGCAACTTGCAAGAATGTAAGCCAAAGGGTTTGGAGAGTTCAAACGCAATTGGAGACACGGATGTTTTTCCCGTGGTTCGGATAGGTGGTGCTATCCTACATCCACGTTGATGGAGACTTCAACCCACGAAGGGTAACGGTTGCGCGAGTCCACAAAGGGCTCCACCCATAAAGGGTCACGGTTGCGCGAGTCCACACAGGGCTCCACCCACGAAGAAGCAACCACACACAAAGGGTCCACGAAGAAGCAACCTTGTCTATCCCACCATGGCCATCGCCCACACAGGACTTGCCTCACTAGCGGTAGATCTTCACGAAGTAGGCGATCTCCTTGCCCTTACAAACTCCTTGGTTCAACTCCACAATCTTGTCGGAGGCTCCCAAGTGACACCTAGCCAATCTAGGAGACACCACTCTCCAAGAAGTAACAAATGGTGTGTAGGTAATGAACTCCTTGCTCTTGTGCTTCAAATGATAGTCTCCCAAACACTCAACTCTCTCTCATAGGATTTGGATTTGGTGGAAAGAAGATTTGAGTGGAAAGCAACTTGGGAAGGCTAGAGATCAAGATTCATATGGTAGGAATGGAATATCTTGGTCTCAACACATGAGTAGGTGGTTCTCTCTCAGAACATATGAGTTGGAATGGTGTATGTGTTCTGATTGCTCTCTCAATGAATGAAGAGGAGGTGGAGGGGTATATATAGCCTCCACACAAAATCCAATCGTTACACACAGTTTTCCAATATCGGTGGGACCGAATCAACAAACTCGGTCGGACCGGAAAGGTAAACCTAGTGACCGTTAGAGATTTTCGGTGGGACTGACATGCAACTCGGTAGGACCGATATGGTTAGGGTTTGGGCATAATGTAATCTCGGTGAGACCGATTACACAAACTCGGTGGGACCGATTTGGGTAATAAGTGAAACTGAGATTTGGTCAAGCAAACTCGGTGGGACCGATTGCATATCTCGGTGGGACCGATAATATTGCAATGGGTAACAGAGAGTTTGCAAGCCCATCTCGGTGAGACCGAGATCCCATCGGTGAGACCGAACTGATTAGGGTTTGGCAGTGGCTTATGACAGGTGAAACTCGGTGGCGCCGGATAGGAAGGATCGGTAGCACCGAGTTTGGCTTAGGGTTTAGGTCATATGTGGAAAGTAGCTGAGGATTTTGGAGCATATCATTAAGCACATGAAGCAAGAGGCTCATTAAGCAACACCTCATCCCTCTCTTGATAGTATTGGCTTTTCCTATGGACTCAATGTGATCTCGGATCACTAAAATATAAAATGAAGAGTCTTGAGCTTGAAGCTTTAGCCAATCCTTTGTCCTTAGCATCTTGAAGGAGTTCCCACAACCTTTAGTCCATGCCACTCCATTGTTGAACTTATCTGAAACATGCTAGATAGAAATGTTAGTCCAACAAGAGATATGTTGTCATCAATTATCAAAACCACCTAGGGAGCACTTGTGCTTTCAATCTCCCCCTTTTTGGTAATTGATGGCAACATACATCAAAGCTTTAGATAAAGATATAAAGAACAGCAAGAAAAGCTTTGGAAGGACATGTAACAAGCATAGGCTCCCCCTACATGTATGCACCCATGTAAATATGAAATATAGAGGCATGTGAGAGCATAACCATGACAGAGTAGGCAATGTGTTACATGTATCTTGGCCATATGCATCAGAGCAAAAGATTATCAAGGAAAGTACCTTCACATGCTCATGAGTCCTTCTTGCAAACAGTATGTACATAAGCAAGAACTCCTCATACTCATGATTTTGATGCATATACTTACCTTGTGGTCTTGAGTTGGCTTAGGATGGAATGAACCTGCACAAACAAAGTTAGATAACACAGGTACATCCACTAGCCAGAGCAAACAAAAGAAACCACAAGAATACCAAGACTGGGATGACATGTAGAGAGTGAGTACAAGGTACCACATTGGATTCAACATGTCCCCAAGAATAAAGATATGCAATGAATTTGACTGATTTCTTTCCCTTAGGTGTCTTGCTCCCCCTGAATCTTACATGGGATATTGGGAGAAGATAGGAAACAGAAAATCAGAGCTGAAAGATACATGAATAGAACTTAATTCAAATGAGTTCATATGAACATCTTCCTTGAGACTTTCTCTCCCTGAAATCTCTCTCTCCCCCTTAACAACATCTGGGATCCTTGAGACTTTCTCTCCCCCTTGATGTGATCTCTCTCTCCTACAAGCTTTGATGTGATCTCTCTCTCCCCCTTTGACATCAATTTCCAAGAAGGTTTTTCCTGGAATCCGTCGAATAGGTTTGGTCCTTGAGATTCAGCACAAAGCAGAGGATAAAATTGTGATGCTTGTAGAGGACAAGATTCATTGAGTGGAGCTGGATCCAGAAGAAATGTAGAACAAGTGGCAAACTGTTTTTCTGATTGTGCAAGTATTGGTGGCACCGAGTGGCACATTTCGGTGGTACCGAAAAGATTCGGTTGACCGAAAATTGCAAGTCGGTGAAACCGAGTTTACACGAGAAAAACACTTGTCACCTCAGCTCACTAGACATGTAGGATCTCACAAAGATTTGCAATGAATTACCTGAAGGATTTGCAAGGAATTAAATGCAGAAAATGCAGAACAAAACAAAGAGAAAAGAGAAGAAACTGAAAGATCTAGATGAAGTTTTTTTTTGAAAAAGAGAAAGAAAATAAACATGCATGAGACAAATGCAATAACACAGAAAGAACACAAGAGAACTTCATCTAGAGTTGGGCGGTGACATAGTCACCTATGTTAGAGTATATTGACTTAGGAGTCAAGTGAGAACACTTGATCATAGGTCATACTCATCGTTTAAGCTCAAAATGGGGTTACCATTTTTCGTTTAAGCATCTTGATGTATTCACATCTTGTTGAGTTGCTTTGACTCATGTCTTGGAGTAAAGCTTCTCTAAGATGGAATAACATACCTTGGGTGGTGGTGTGGTTCTTGCTCATGTAGTTGAACTTGTGTGGGTGCTCAAGGTCATGGGTTAGTTCTTGCAAGGAAAAGCACTTGTGTATCCAAAAATGACAATCATGAAGCTTAACATAGAATTTGTCAAAGGATATGTTTGAATGGTTTTGTGCTTCCTTGTCTTCAACCACTATCGTATAGAGTCTTGGTGATGTAGAGATTGCTCAAGATGTGAGTGAGTCGCAATCTCATGGAATTAGATTCAACCAAGCACCTACATGGGTTAGACAACATGCAAGGTACAAATATATCCAAGACATAAGATAGTTATCATAAAAGATATATCATGGATTAGTCATAAGCTCATGTCTTGCACGTATCCAATGGAGTTTCTACTCCAAGCTCGAAGCATCAATGATGTTCAATTCTCCTCTCAACCTGCAAAACACTTTCTCATCAAGTGGTTTAGTGAATATATCCGCTAATTGCTTATCGGTGCGTACATGCTTAAGATTAATGTCACCTTTAGCAACATGATCTCGAATGAAATGATGACGAACTTCAATATGCTTAGTTCGAGAATGTTGTATAGGATTATGACCAATTTTGATAGCACTTTCATTGTCACAAAGCAGTGGAACATGTTTCACATAAATCCCATAATCTTTAAGAGTTTGGGTCATCCAGAGTAATTGAGCACAACATGAACCAGCGGCAATGTATTCAGCTTCGGCGGTGGATAAGGATACCGAGTTTTGTTTCTTGGAAGACCAAGACACAAGAGATCTACCAAGAAATTGACAAGTACCCGAAGTGGACTTTCTATCAACCTTGTCTCCGGCATAATCCGAGTCGGAATAGCCAACAAGATCAAAAGAAGACCTCTTAGGATACCAAATGCCAAAATTTGGTGTATGGATTAAATATCTCACTATCCTTTTCACGGCCTTAAGATGACAATCTTTAGGAGCAGCTTGATATCGTGCACACATGCACACACTTAGCATAATCTCGGGACGTGAAGCACATAGGTATAACAATGAACCAATCATAGAGCGATAAACCTTTTGATCAACCGGTTCACCATCTTTGGTCAAATCATTATGTCCACTAGTAGGCATGGGTGTAGACATACCTTTGCATTCTTGCATATTGAACTTCTTGAATAAGTCCTTGGTGTACTTTGTTTGAGAGACAAATGTACCTTCCTTAGTTTGCTTGATTTGCAAACCGAGAAAGAATTTGAGTTCACTCATCATAGACATCTCAAACTTCTCTGACATTAGCTTTCCAAACTTTTCACTAAAGAGAGGGTTAGTTGAACCAAATATGATATCATCGACAAATAGTTCTCCATTAACCCTTTTAGTAAAAAGAGTAGAATCAATTTTACCAATTTCAAAACCACTTGTAGTAAGGAACTTGGTCAAGCATTTATACCATGCTCTAGGAGCTTGTTTAAGACCATAAAGAGCCTTGTGAAGTTTGTAAACATGATTTGGTTTCTTAGGATTGATAAAGCCGGGAGGTTGTTTGACATAAACTTCCTCCTCTATTTCACCATTTAGAAAAGCACTTTTAATGTCCATTTGGTACAAGGTGATATTATGGTGATTAGCATAGGCAAGTAAGATGCGAATGGACTCAAGTCTAGCAACGGGAGCATATGTCTCACCATAGTCCATACCTTCGACTTGTGTGTACCCTTGGGCGACGAGACGTGCTTTGTTGAGAACCACTTGTCCATCTTCATCTTGCTTGTTGCGAAACACCCATTTGGTACCAATGATGTTGTGGTTGTTGTCGGGCTTCTCAACCAATGTCCAAACTTGGTTTCTCTCAAAATTTTGTAGTTCTTCATGCATAGCGTTTATCCAATCCGGATCTTCCAATGCTTCTTCAACCTTCATAGGTTCAATGCTAGAGATGAATGAATAGTTTTCACAAAAGTTAGCTAGACGAGTTTTTGAGCGAGTGATTCTCCCGGTTTGTATATCATTTAGGATTTGCTCGACGGGATGATCTTTGGCAATTCTTGCTCGAACTCGTGAAAGCTTTTGCTTGGGTCTTCGTTGAACATCTTCTTCATCTTGTTCTTCTTCTTGGCCTTCTTTATTCTTGACGTCATCGTTTTCTGGTCGTGGTGGAGAAGGAGTTTGTTGATGTTAGTCTTGATGTACTTCCTCGTCTTCTTCATCTTGATGTGTCCCACTTGTGGATGCTTCCGTATCAACTCTTGGTTCACCTTGTCGTGAAGTAGAAGCTTCCACTTGGACGGACGAGGTACTCTCCTTCACCTCCGTTGGACGAACTTTGCCAATGGACAAGTCTTGGATTGCTTCTGAAGGGTCTTTGTCTCCTACATCAATTGGCAATTGCTCTACTTGCGAGCCATTAGATTCATCAAACTTCACATCTACCGTCTCTTCAACCTTTCGGGTGAAATTGTTGTAGACACGGTAAGTGTTAGAGTTTGAGCCATAACCAAGTAGAAAACCTTCATGAGATTTAGGAGCAAACTTTGAATGATGATGCTTATCAAGAATGTAGCACTTTGAGCCGAATACTCGAAAATAGCCAACTTGGGGTTTGTTACCGGTGAGAAGCTCGTATGCCGTCTTGCCGAGTAGCTTGTGAAGATATAAGCGATTTGTTGCGTGACAAGCTGTCTCAACCGCTTCTGCCCAAAAGTGCTTCGGCGTCTTGTATTCATCAAGCATCGTTCTTGCCATTTCGATGAGCGTCCGGTTCTTCCTCTCAACAACTCCATTTTGTTAAGGTGTGTACGTAGCCGAGAACTCGTGTGAAATCCCTTCTTCGTCAAGAAAGGTGTCCACATTTGCGTTCTTGAACTCCGTTCCGTTGTCACTCCGAACCTTCTTGATCTTCACGTCAAACTGATTTTGGGCCTTCCTAGCGAAGTTTCTGAAGATCTTCTGGACCTGCGACTTGTCATTAAGAAAGAACACCCACGTAAATCTTGAAAAATCATCAACTATAACTAGACCAAAAGAATTTCCACCGAGACTCTTGTAGGCGTTGGGACCAAAAAGATCCATGTGAAGTAGCTTGAGTGGCCTCCTTGTGGTCATCATGTTCTTCACGGGATGTCTTCCTCCAACCTGTTTACCTGCTTGACAAGCACTGCAAAGTCTATCCTTATCAAATATGACATCGTTAACTCCAAGGATATGATTTCCTTTAATAAGCTTGTCAAGGTTTCTCATGCCGACGTGACCTAGTCGTCTATGCCACAACCAACCTTTTGAGGATTTAGCAACAAAGCAAGTTTTAGGTTGTGCCTTTTTAGAGAAATCGACAATGTAAAGATCACCTCTACGCAGACCGGTAAAGACCATTTTATGATTGTCTCGACGAAATACTTGGCAATCTACCTCAGTAAATAGGACATTCAAACCGAAATCAGCAAGTCTAGATACTGAAAGTAAGTTGTAGCCGAGAGATTCAACGAGCATGACATTTTGAATGGAACTATCATGTGAGATGGCCACCTTACCAAGGCCAACCACTTTACCCTTTGAATTATCACCAAAGGTGACATATTTTCGAGGGCCGTCATTTTCAGCAAGCTCACGAAACATCTCTTCATCTCCGGTCATATGATCAGTACATCCACTATCAAGAACCCATTCTTTTCCTCCTGATTCATATCCCCGAAGATTTGCCATAAGACCAAAATGTCTCATTGCATCATCAAGATCGAAGTCACTATCATCATCATCATAGTATCCATGTTCATCATGATCTTGTGACTCAGCATTTCCTAGAGAGGGTAATTCATTAGATAAATGATCATCAAAGTGGTCACTTTTATGAATTCTTATAGCTTTGAATATTATATCATTAATGATTCCAACATCTCCTTTAGCATGCTTAAGATTGGTAAGTTCAAATAGACAATTACCAAAACTAGGATCACTAGAGTTCATCTTACTCAAGGCAATAGATTTATGGAGAATTTCATCCAAAGTTTTCAAGGAATGATCGGGAAATCGTTCCTCAAGAAATTTCCATATAGTATAGGCACAGTTTAGAGTAGGCAAACTAGCAATCAAATTTTTGGGCAATCCTCTAATGATGAGATCAATAGTTCTAAGATTGCGAATCATGTCAATATCTTCATCTAGGGTAGGATGCAAAGGATCAATATGAGGTGCACAAGGGCTAGCAATATACTTGTTCAAATGATATTGATTGAAGATTACAAGCATCTCATTTTTCCACTCGTGAAAATACTCTCCATCAAGAATAGGCACTCTATGTCTAAGACTCCCTAATGTAGACACATCCATCTTCCTCCAATGGTGATTAAACCAAGGCAATGGAGACCAACGCTCTGATACCACTTGTAGGATCTAGAAGTAGATGTGTCTAGAGGGGGGGATTAGACACTTAATGCTAAAGTTGCAATTTTTAAGCTTTTTCGGTTTAAGTGGAGTTTAGGCACAATTTCAACATACATAATACATTTCAAGCAAGCATGCAAAGAGTATATGAGCAGCGGAATGTAAAGCATGCAACTTGCAAGAATGTAAGGCAAAGGGTTTGGAGAGTTCAAACGCAATTGGAGACACGGATGTTTTTCCCGTGGTTCGGATAGGTGGTGCTATCCTACATCCACGTTGATGGAGACTTCAACCCACGAAGGGTAACGGTTGCGCGAGTCCACAAAGGGCTCCACCCACAAAGGGTCACGGTTGCGCGAGTCCACACAGGGCTCCACCCACGAAGGGTCCACGAAGAAGCAACCACCCACAAAGGGTCCACGAAGAAGCAACCTTGTCTATCCCACCATGGCCATCGCCCACACAGGACTTGCCTCACTAGCGGTAGATCTTCACGAAGTAGGCGATCTCCTTGCCCTTACAAACTCCTTGGTTCAACTCCACAATCTTGTCGGAGGCTCCCAAGTGACACATAGCCAATCTAGGAGACACCACTCTCCAAGAAGTAACAAATGGTGTGTAGGTAATGAACTCCTTGCTCTTGTGCTTCAAATGATAGTCTCCCAAACACTCAACTCTCTCTCATAGGATTTGGATTTGGTGGAAAGAAGATTTGAGTGGAAAGCAACTTGGGAAGGCTAGAGATCAAGATTCATATGGTAGGAATGGAATATCTTGGTCTCAACACATGAGTAGGTGGTTCTCTCTCAGAACATATGAGTTGGAATGGTGTATGTGTTCTGATTGCTCTCTCAACGAATGAAGAGGAGGTGGAGGGGTATATATAGCCTCCACACAAAATCCAACCGTTACACACAGTTTTCCAATCTCGGTGGGACCGAATCAACAAACTCGGTCGGACCGGAAAGGTAAACCTAGTGACCGTTAGAGATTTTCGGTGGGACTGACATGCAACTCGGTAGGACCGATATGGTTAGGGTTTGGGCATAACGTAATCTCGGTGAGACCGATTACACAAACTCGGTGGGACCGATTTGGGTAATAAGTGAAACTGAGATTTGGTCAAGCAAACTCGGTGGGACCGATTGCATATCTCGGTGGGACCGATAATATTGCAATGGGTAACAGATTGTTTGCAAGCCCATCTCGGTGAGACCAAGATCCCATCGGTGAGACCGAACTGATTAGGGTTTGGCAGTGGCTTATGACAGGTGAAACTCAGTGGCGCCGGATAGGAAGGATCGGTAGGACCGAGTTTGGCTTAGGGTTTAGGTCATATGTGGAAGTGGGAAAGTAGCTGAGGATTTTGGAGCATATCATTAAGCACATGAAGCAAGAGGCTCATTAAGCAACACCTCATCCCTCCTTGATAGTATTGGCTTTTCCTATGGACTCAATGTGATCTTGGATCACTAAAATATAAAATGAAGAGTCTTGATCTTGAAGCTTTAGCCAATCCTTTGTCCTTAGCATCTTGAAGGAGTTCCCACAACCTTTATTCCATGTCACTCCATTGTTGAACTTATCTGAAACATGCTAGATAGAAATGTTAGTCCAACAAGAGATATGTTGTCATCAATTATCAAAACCACCTAGGGAGCACTTGTGCTTTCACTATTCATCCAACCCTCCACCGGCTACTGTTCAACCAGCCCTCCATCGGCTACTGTTCAACCAGCCCTCCAGGGGGTCCTGTTCATCTAGCCCTCCACGGGGTCATGTTCATCCATCGGCTCGATTGATCAGGGTACTGTTCATCCAGCGGCAACGGCCTCTACTACCACGGGTTCCTGTTCATCCAACCCCCACCGGGAACTATTCATCCAAACCCCCAAACAACGCTCACTATTGATCAAAAGGCATCATCGATCGGCTTCAGTTAGCAGTAGTAGCGAAGGAATCGCTCGATCGGGTTTAGTTAACAACCATCGATCGATCGCTCGGGTTCAGTAATGCGTAGCCTACAGTGCAATCGCTCGGGTTCAGTTAGAGCCCAACGCCTTGCTCGGGTTCAGTTAGAGCGCAATGCCTCGCACACATGCGTGTATGTACAAGAGAAACGTGCATTGCTCGGCCCCCGACCACCCACCGTAACCGGGAACTCCCCAGATATTTTCCTAGCCCTCGCTTCTACCATGGTTTTCTCCATCATGGATGGCCCAAAGAATGTCATGGAGCTGCGTCTCCAGCCCACCCAGGACGAAAAGCCCATTTTCTAGCATGATTTTTTGTCATAGAAGTAGGAGCCCACCACATCTATGATGATACCAGGTTTTGTCACAATTATCGTCATAGAAGTGTCATAAGTATGACAAAAAAAATTCGTTTGGCCCAAAATGTCACGGATGTGTCTTTTTTTGTAGTGATCGGAGGACATTCAATCAACTTGCCACAGATATTTGATGTGCCTCAGAAGTTCAAGGTTATGAGCCTGATTGTTGAAACAATCAAGAGGACAACTGCTGATCAGAAAAGATCTTGTGGGTATGCTCCACATATTCAGGTGCTCATCAACTCCAAGATGGGCACAGGTACTTATCTTTTGGACAAGGAGCATCTACCTTTGAGACCAGAATTTGAGGACAACACTATTGTGATGAATGAGGACGATCCCACATCCGTGCAAGCACAAGAAAAGAGAGAAAAGGCAAAGGCTGAGAAAGCTGCAAGGATGCCAAGTGTTGAGGAAGCATCTCAAGTGTTCTTAAAGACAAAACAAGATCAGCTTGCTTATCTAATTCAAGCAACTTTGAGGATTGAGAAGGGCTTGGCCACCCTGAACAAAAATCAGGAGAGCTTGGAGAGGATCATTGAAACCAAATTCTATGATCTTGATCTGAAAGTGACTGAGATGCAGACAGTTGTTGAGCAGCTCCAGGAGGAAGCAGAGGAGAGGAAAGGGCAGGCTACCACAGATGCATTTCAGAGAGTGCCCAGAGGTCAGAGATCTGCTGTAGTGCCCATGGTTGACACTAGAGCTAGTACTTCAGCACCAGCAGCTACAGCTTCAGTGCCACCTCCAGTTGCCACTCCACCAGCTCCAACAACGTCTACAGATGCTTTCATCCTTGGAGTCCTCTATACACCACCTCCCGAAGACCAAGCCTAGAGACGCATAACACTATGCATTTTCAAACTTTTTGGTAACTTGTTGCCAAAGGGGGAGAAATGTATAGATCATAGGCTTCGAGAGAGAGTGTCTTTGCCTGTTTGGTCTTTTGCTATTTGGTTGATACTTCTGTGTGTGCTTATTTAATACTCTTTATGTTTGTGTGTGAGATACTTGTATGATCATGTGTTTGATCATATCCTACCTTAATGCTTGCTTGAATGATATTATCTTTTATATCTCATATATGATCATTCACTTTGCTTGGTGATAAGTGCATGTTTTTACCTTATATCATTTTGAGCGCTCCACCAAGATGTATGTGACATGGAAGAGTAACCCATGATCCTAATCGATTGTGCATTTGCATTCAAAAGCAAATTTCAAATAATGCATAAATTTAGGGGGAGCTCTTTCTTACCACATACTTCTCAAAGCGACGATGTATTTCAATCTTATTATCATTTGTCGAAGCTTTGATCTATATGTTGTCATCAATTACCAAAAAGGGGAGATGTCATCAATTACCAAAAAGGGGGAGATTGAAAGTGCAACTATCTCTGGGTGGTTTTGGTAATTCCTAACAACATATAGCCCATTGAACTAATGCTATTACAAGATGATCATTTCAGAAAGTTCAGTGACTGGGATGGCATGGATTAGGAATGTGGACCCCTCAAAATGCTAAGGACACAAATTGGCTCAAGCTCGAGACTCTACATTTTCATTTTAGTGATCCAAGATCACATTTAGTCCATAGGAAAAGCTAGTACTATTAAAAGGGGATGAGGTATTGCTTAATGGCTTGCTTGCTCAAAATGCTTAGTGATATGTTTAGAAAGCCCTCAACCACTTTCTCATATCCACATATGTCCCAAACCAAAAGTCAAACTCGGCCCCATCGAAATTATCTATCCGGCGCCACCGAGTTCACTTGACATAGCCACTTCCAGAAACCCTAGTCACTTCGGTCTGACCAATAGGGATCTCGGTCCCGCCGAGATGGGATTGCGAACTCTCTGTTTCCCTTCGTAATGTTTTGGTCCAACCGAGATGAGCTATCGGTCCCACCGAGTTCGCAATGCAAAATCTCTGTTTCCCTTTTGTAACGTTTCGGTCTCATTGAAATGAGCGATTCGGTCCCACTGAGTTTGCCTGACCAACTCTCTGTTTGCCTATTACAGAAACCGGTCCTACCGAGTTTATGTGATCGGTCTCACCGAGATTATGTTATGACCTAACCCTAATGAAATCGGTCTCACCGAGTTGACATGTCGGTCCCACCGAAAATCCTAACGTTCAAATTTTGAACTAAATCGGTCTGACCGAGTTTCATGATTCGGTCTCACCGAGTTTCATAAATTGTGTGTAACGGTTAGATTTTGTGTGGAGGCTATTTATACCCCTCCACCCAATCTTTATTCATGGAGAGAGCCACCAGAACGTGCCTACACTTCTACCATTCATTTTCTGAGAGAGAACCACCTACTCATGTGTTGAGACCAAGATATTCCAATCCAACCATAAGAATCTTGATCTCTAGCCTTCCCAAGTTGCTTTCCACTCAAATCATCTTTCCACCAAATCCAAATCCTTCAGAGAGAGTTGAGTGTTGGGGAGACTATCATTTGAAGCTCAAGATCAAGGAGTTCATCATCAACACACCATCTATTACCTTTTGGAGAGTGGTGTCTCCTAGATTGGTTAGGTGTCACTCGGAAGCCTCTGACAAGATTGTGGAGTTGAACCAAGGAGTTTGTTAGGGCAAGGAGATCGCCTACATCGTGAAGATCTACCAAAGTGAGGCAAGTCCTTCATGGGAGATGGCCATGGTGGGATAGACAAGGTTGCTTCTTTGTGGACCCTTCGTGGGTGGAGCCCTCCGTGGACTCGCGCAACCGTTACCCATTATGGGTTGAAGTCTCCATCAATGTGGATGTACGATACCACCACCTATTGGAACCACGCCAAAAATCTCCGTGTCTACATTGTGTTTTCTCCCTCCAAACTCCTCCCTTTACCTTCATGTGCAATGTTTTACATTCTGCTGCTATCCTCTTAGACTTGCACGTGTAGGTTGATTACATGACTTGTGCTAAGTTGCTAGATTACATGACTTGTGCTAGGTTGCCAAGACATAAAATTCGGAAAAGGCTAGATTTTTATTTGGTCAAGTAGTCTAATCACCCCCCTCTAGACATAATTTCTATCCTACAAGGGGTCTGGCGTACCGCAAAACGGAGGAAACAAACTTCTCTTGGACCTCCTACAGTCGAAACATGGTCCTGTGATCGGGAGGGGTGTGGCGTACCGGAAAACGGAGGAAACAGACTTGTGTTGGAGCGCTACGGTCGAAATGGGGGTCCTGTTCATCGGGAGGGGTGTGTCGTACCGCAAAACAAGACTCCACAGGATACTGTTCATCTCCACTCTCGACCTCCTCCAGCCTCCATGGGCTACTGTTCATCCACCGTCGACCTCCTCCAGCCTCCACCTGCGACTGTTTATCCACGGACTCCTGTTCATCCAGCCTCCACCGCTCCTCCACCGGCTACTATTCAAAAAACCCTCTCCACAAGATCCTGTTCAACCACCCCTCCATGGGCTACTGTTCATCCAGCCCTCCACCGGCTACTGTTCAACCTGCCCTCCACGGGGTCCTGTTCATCCACCCCCAACCGGCTCGATCGAGGTCCTGTTCATCCAGCAGCAACGGCCTCTACTGTCTCGGGGTCCTGCTCATCCACCCCCACCGGGAACTGTTCATCCCCCCCCCCCCCCCGACAACGCTCACTGTTCATCAAGAGGCATCATCGACCAGCTTCAGTTAGGAGTAGTAGCGAAGGAATCACTCGAGTTCAGTTAATAGCAAGGGATCGATCGGGTTTCAGTAACGTAGCTAGTGCAATCGCTTGGGTTCAGTTAGAGCCCAACGCCTCGCTTGGGTTCAGTTAGAGCGCAACGCCTCGCACACACGCTCGTACGTGTACGAGAGAAATGTGCAAAGCTCCGTGCATCGCTCGGACCCGACCAACCACCATAAGCGTGAACTCCCCGATATTTTCCTCGCCCTCACTTCTACCACAGTTTTTCCCGTCGTGGACGTCCCAAAGAATGACATGCAGCTGCGTCTCCGGCCCGCTCAGTACAAAAAGCCCATTTTCTTTCACGATTTATTTCATAGAAGTAGGAGCCCACGACATCTATGATGATACCGGGTTTTATCACAATTATCGTCATAGAATTGTCATAAGCATGACAGAAAAAAATTTCGTTTGGCCCAAAATATCACGGATGTGTCTTTTTTTGTAGTGTATGCCAACTCAATAAACACCTTCATAGATACATGTAGAGCATATTTATGATCACCCAGTTACGTTGTGATGTTTGATAACACACAAGGTATTCCTCCGGTATCCAGGAGTTGCATAATCTCATAGTCGAAGGACTATGTATTTGACACTAAGAAAGCAATAGCAATAAAACTGAACGATCATTATGCTAAGCTAACGGATGGGTCTTGTCCATCACATCATTCTCCTAATGATGTGATCCCGTTATGAAATGACAACACATGTCTATGGTTAGTAAACCTTAACTATCTTTGATAAACGAGCTAGTCTATTAGTGGCTTACTAGGGACACGGTATTTGTTTATGTATTCACACATGTATTTAAGTTTCCGATCAATAAAGTTCTAGCATGAATAATAAAACTTTATCGTGAATAAGGAAATATAAAATAACAACTTTATTATTGCCTCTAGGGCATATTTCCTTCAACTATGTATAAGAAACCACCTTTTCCTGTTACGATAAAGGAACATGCTAAAGTTTCAACTGTGGTTAACAAAAGTAATATTAGAGAACCTAGAACCTCTGAACAAATTAAAGTTGAACCTAATGTTGATATGGTTAATGCTCTCTTGGTCGATAATGCTGATGGGCATGTTATTTACTTTTGTGATGAAGCTACTAGAACATGCATGTTGTCTCAGTTAAGATAGGAGATCATTGTGATCATGGCTTATTTGATTTGGGTGCTGGAGTGAGTGATATTCCATTTACTTTATATCAAGAAATTATGAATGATATTACACCTACTGAGATAGAAGATATTGATGTTACTATTAAGCTTGTGAATAGAGATACTATTACACCACTTGGGCTTGTTAGAGATGTTGAAGTCTTGTGTGGAAAAATAAAATACCCTACTTCCCAAATTCTTGGTTCTCCACAACATGATTTTTGTCCCATTCTATTTGGTAGACCTTTCTTGAACATCGTTAATGCTACGATTGATTGTGCTAAAGAAACTGTCAGTGTGAACTTTGGTGATATATCTCATGAGTTCAATTACTCTAAGTTTTGTAGACAACCTCGTGATAAAGAATTTCCTGGTTAGGATGAACTTACTGGTGTTGCTTCTAGTGCCGTACCTCCTACTGATCCATTAGAACAATATTTGCTAGACCACGAAAGTGATATGCATATGAACGGAAGTATATAAGATGTTCTTTGATCAACCACCTATCCTCAAACATAATTTTCCATTTGAAACTCTAGGAGGTCCTCCTCCGCATAAAGGTGATCCTTTGTTTGAATTAAAGCAATTGCCTTCTACATTGAAATATGCTTATCTTGATGTAAAGAAGATATATCATGTTATTATTAGTGCTAACCTTTAAGAGCATGAAGAAAAGAGATTACTAAAAACTATGAAGAAGCGTTGTGCCGCTATTGGATATACTCTTGGCGATCTTAAGTGCATTAGTCCCACTCTATGTCAGCACAAGATTAATATAGAACCTGATGCTAAGCCAGTGGCTGATCATCAATGACGGTTGAATCCTAAAATGAAGGATGTGGTAAGACCTAAAATATTAAAGCTTATAGATGCCATCGGTGTCCTGGGAACAAGGGTACCCAGATTTTCCTGGCTGTGGCCCATGACGTGGCTCCACCAGCGGCCTGGTATAGCCCATCATCCGCAACAGCAACTCAAGACCCTCGCGAGGGGCCAAGCCTCGCGAGGCGGACGATGCCAAGACCTCCCTAGGGGCAGCCTCACTATGCTGGCTCCCGAGGAGCAGAGATATCAATGCAATGGGCACCTCCCGAGGTTCACGTGACGTGATCCATGACGACCAAGGCCAGGCCGGCGCCAGCACGCGCAGTGTACCAGGTTCCTCTTTGGTGCTAAAGAGGTAGGCGCAGGAAAGGAGTCCCAATGCTTCGGGTAAAGGTTTCCATATCGGTGCAACAAGACCAAGGCCAGCAGGATGGAGGTCACCGTGGAGCCCACAACAGCGTCACTATGAGAGCCTTTGGCACGCGAAGATCACCTTTTGTCAGGATAGCTTGTACTAGTTGTCCCCCTTCAAACTTGGCTGTTGTAGGACCCCTTCCCGCCTAACATTTGGGAAGAGTATCAGGGCCTCTATAAATACGGCTAGCCACCACCGTAGCAAGGGACGGATCATTCGGATCATGCTCACACACATCAGCTCATCAAGCTCAAGAACATCTCTCCTCAGGAGGCAGTTCATCCATTGTACTAGTTCATCCCTAGCCCTCGAGGCAATCCACCACCACCACATTGGAGTAGGGTATTACACCACAACGGTGACCCGAACCAGTATAAACCTATGTGTCTTGTGTTCCTTAGGTTCGTCGAGCTAGGCCGTGGAATCATCGAGCGAGCGAACTAGATAGGAAGAGTACTTCATGCGCACCCCAGTGTTCGAACCTCAAGGGTTAGCCGGAACCCACGATCCTACATTTGGCACGCCAGGTAGGGGGTGAGCCAAAGCTTTTCCTCCGACGATCCACGCTCCACCGCTCCGCCTATTTCATGGATGATGCTCGTCGAGCCCGCGCCGAGCGCCGAGTCGCGCTCAATGCTTGCGTCGCTCAAATGGCGCCAGTCGGCGGGCCTCCTCGTCGCTCTCCATTGCCCGTTGCCAACGCCGCCACTGGCCCGGTGGCGAACGAGCAACAGGCTTCGTCATTCCACCCCTCTGTGCGGCGGGACGGACGCTGATACGTCTCCAACGTATCTATAATTTTTTATTGTTCCATGCTATTATATTATCTGTTTAGGATGTTAATGTTCTTATTTATACACTTTTATATTATTTTTGGTACAAACCTACTAACCCAAGGCCTAGTGCAAATTGCTATTTTTTGCTTATTTTAGTGTTTCGCAGAAAAGGAATATCAAACGGAATGTAACCTTCCGGAGAGTTATTTTTGGACCAAACGTGATCCAGGGGACTTGGAGTGGACGTCCAGAAACCAACTAGGAGGCCACGAGGCAGGGGGCGTGCCTACCCCCCTGGGCGCGCCCTCCACCCTCGTGGGCCCCTCGTGGCTCCACCGACTACTTCTTCCTCCTATATATATCCAGATACCCCGAAAACATCCAGGCGCACCATGAAACCCTATTTCCACCGCCGCAACCTTCTGTACCCAAGAGATCCCATCTTGGGGCCTTTTCGGAGCTCCGCCGGAGGGGCAATCAATCACGGAGGGCTTCTACATCAACACCATAGCCTCTCCGATGATGTGTGAGTAGTTTACTTCAGACCTTCGGGTCCATAGTTATTAGCTAGATGGCTTCTTCTCTCTCTTTGGATCTCAATACAATGTTCTCCTCGATCTCCTTGGAGATCTATTTGATGTAACTCTTTTTGTGGTGTGTTTGTCGAGATCCGATGAATTGTGGGTTTATGATCAACTTTATCTATGAACAATATTTGATTCTTCTCTAAAATCTTTTATGTATGATTGGTTATATTTGCAAGTCTCTTTGAATTATCAGTTTGGTTTGGCCTACTAGATTGATCTTTCTTTCAATGGGACAAGTGCTTAGCTTTGGGTTCAATCTTATGGTGTCCTTTCCTAGTGACAGTTGGGGCAGCAAGGCACGTATTGTATTGTTGCCATCAAGGATAAAATTATGGGGTTTATATCATATTGCTTGAGTTTATCCCTCTACATCATGTCATCTTGCCTAATGCATTACTCCGCTCTTATGAACTTAATACTCTAGATGCATGCTGGATAGCGGTTGATGTGTGGAGTAATAGTAGTAGATGCAGAATCGTTTCGGTCTACTTGTCTCGGACATGATGCCTATATACATGATCATGCCTAGATATTCTCATAATTATGCACTTTTCTATCAATTGCTCGATAGTAATTTGTTCACCCACCATAATAATTATGCTATGTTGAGAGAAGCCACTAGTGAAACCTATGCCCCCGGGTCTATTTTCCATCATATAAGTTTCCAATCTATTTTATTTTGCAATCTATATCATAAAAATACCAAAAATATTTATTTTATTATTATTATCTCTATCAGATCTCACTCTCGTAAGTGACCTGAAGGGATTGAAAACCCCTTTATCACGTTGGTTGCGAGGTTCTTATTTGTTTGTGTAGGTACGAGGGACTTGCGTGTAGTCTCCTACTGGATTGATACCTTGGTTCTCAAAAACTGAGGGAAATACTTACGCTACTTTGCTGCATCACCCTTTCCTCTTCAAGGGAAAACCAACACAGTGCTCAAGAGGTAGCAATAAGGATTTCTGGCGCCGTTGCCGGGGAGATCTATGCACAAGTCAGGACATACAAAGTACCCATCACAAACTCTTATCCCTTGCATTACATTATTTGCCATTTGCCTCTCGTTTTCCTCTCCCCCACTTCACCCTTGCCATTTTATTCGCCCTCTTGCTTCGTTCCCCTTCTCTTTTCCGTTCGTCCCTTTTTGCTTGCCTCTTGCTACCATCATGTCTGAAATTGGGGAGGTGATCGTTGATAAGGATACTAATATGGAAAACTTTGATGCTATAAATGATCCTCTTGAAAATCCTACTATTTTACATAATAAAAAGTTTTGGATTGGTAGCGGTAATATTATTGGGAAGGGAGTTATTCAAGATTTCTTTACTTGTGTCGGTGCTTTGCCCACCATGAGCGGGTCTATTCTTCATAAAACTAGTAGTCTCGCGGATGCTATATCTTTGCTCATAGTTGAACTTGAAAGACAATTTTTACATATGCATCCTTCCATACAAAGGATTTTCCTAGAATTTTCTAATATTGAACATTCTTCTGTTAAGCGAGCAGTGACCATCTTTTTAGCTCATGAGTTCATATTTATAATAAAATAGGCCAATGAAATTTTTGTGCATTATAGGGTGGATGCCGGCCGTCCTCCCATAGAAGCAACCCTTTTTATCAAGAAGACATTATGCGTTTATGATCTTTAGATCATGTTGCTTTTAATGAAAACCTTAGAAAAAAGGTTCCTACAGATGTTGTTGTTAATAGGATCTCTGAACTTAATGATAATTTTGCTATCCAGAATAATGGGTTAGGTTTTTCCCTTGAACAAAGGCTCATGACTTTTTGCCAAAAGAATGCTTATAATGATGAATTGGTTGTGCAATATAAGGGGCCAAAGGAGGAACCAATACCTCCCGAGCTTGATCTTGGGGGCTTTTGTCCCATTAAATTTAGCCCTTTTGATTACGTTTGCTTGCCACAAAGAAAGCTTGCTACTGAACATAGGGAGTATGAGATGAATTTTCGTGATTTACCTTATCATTATCATGGCAATACGTAGATCTATTCTTGCTTTTATGCCTAGCTGGGGAAGTTAAACAATAGCGCTTGTTGGGAGGCAACCCAATTTTAATTTTGTTTCTTGCTTTTTGGTTCTATTTAGTAATAAATAATTCATCTAGCCTCTGTGTAGATGTGGTTTCATGCTTTTAATTAGTGTTTGTGCCAAGTAGAACCTTTGGGAAGACTTGGGGAAAGTCTTTGCGATCTTGCTGTAAAAAACAGAAACTTTAGCGCTCACGAGATTTGCTTCCATTGTTTACTGGAGAGCGCGATTAGGTTGATTATTTTTGCAGATGATTAATAGATAAATTCCTCACGTCCAGCAATTTATTTTAGAATTTTTGGGGTTACAGAATATTCGAAACCTACAGATTACTACAGACTGTTCTGTTTTTGACAGATTCTATATTTCGTGTGTTGTTTGCTTATTTTGATGAATATATATTGTGTTGAGCAGAATTTATTTATATTGGTGTTATGAACCATAGAGAATTTGGAATGCAGTAGGTTTAACACCAATATAAATAAGGAATGAGTTCATTACAGTACCTTAAGTGGTGGTTTGTTTTCTTATACTAAGGGAGCTCATGAGATTTTCTATTTAAGTTTTGTGTTGTGAAGTTTTAATGTTTTGGGTAAAGATTTGATGGATTATGGAACAAGGAGTGGCAAGAGCATAATCTTGGGGATTCCCATGGCACCCCAAGGTAAAGTTCAGGGACAACTAAAAGCCTAAGCTCGGGGATGCCCCGGAAGGCATCCCCTCTTTCGTCTTCTTCTATCGGTAACTTTACTTGAGGCTATATTTTTATTCACCACATGATATGTGTTTTGCTTGGAGCGTCTTATATGATCTGAGTCTTTGCTTTTTAGTTTACCACAATCATCCTTGCTGTACACAACTTTTGAGAGAGACACACATGAATTGAAATTTATTAGAATACTCTATGTGCTTCAATTATATCTTTTGAGCTAGATAATTTTGCTCTAGTGCTTCACTTATAACTTTTGAGCTAGATAATTTTGCTCTAGTGCTTCACTTATATCTTTTAGAGCACAGTGGTGGTTTTATTTTATAGAAATTATTGATCTCTCATGCTTCACTTATATTATTTTGAGAGTCCTTTAGAACAGCATGGTAATTTGCTTTGGTTATGAAACTAGTCCTAATACGATAGGCATCCAAGATGGGTATAATAAAAACTATCATAGAAAGTGCATTGAATACTATGAGAAATTTGAATGATAATTGTTTTGAGATATAACGATGGTGATATTAGAGTGTGCTAGTTGAGTAATTGTGAATTTGAGAAATACTTCTGTTGAAGATTGCAAGTCCCGTAGCATGCACATATGGTAACCGTTGTGTAACAAATTTGTAACATGAGGTGTTCTTTGATTGCCTTCCTTATGAGTGGCGGTCGGGGACGAGCGATGGTCTTTTCCTACCAATCTATCCCCATAGGAGCATGCACATAGTGCTTGGTTTTTGATGACTTGTAGATGTTTGCAATAATTATGTGAGTTCTTTATTACTAATGTTGAGTCCATGTATTATATGCACTCTCACCCTTTCATCATTGCTAGCCTCTTCTGTACCCTGCATTCCCCTTTCTCACCTTGAGAGTTGGTGTAAACTTCACCGGTGCATCCAAATCCCGTGATATGATACGCTCTATCACACATAAACCTCCTTATATCTTCCTCAGAACAGCCACCATACCTACCTATTATGGCATTTCCATAGCCATTCCGAGATATATTTCCATGCAACTTTCCACCATTTAATTCCTGGCACGCTTCATCATTGTCATATTGCTTTGCATGATCATGTAGTTGACATCGTATTTGTGGCAAAGCCACCATGCATAATTTATCATACATGTCACTCTTGATTCATTGCCCTTCCCGGTACATCGCCGGAATCATTCATATAGAGTCATATTTTGTTCTAGTATCGAGTTGTAATCATTGAGTTGTAAATAAATACAAGTGTGATGATCATCATTAATAGAGAATTTTCCAAAATAAAAAAAGAGAAAAAAAGAAAGACCCAAAAAAGAAATAAAAAGAAATAAAAAGGGGCAATGCTACTATCATTTTTCCACACTTGTGCTTCAAAGTAGCACCAAGATCTTTATGATAGAGAGTCTCTTGTTTTGTCACTTTCATATACTAGTGGGAATTTTTCATTATAGAACTTCCCTTGTATATTCCAACAATGGGCTTCCTCAAATGCCCGAGGTCTTCATGAGCAAGCAAGTTGGATGCACACCCACTTAGTGTCTTTTGTTGAGCTTTCATACATTTATAGCTCTAGTGCATCCGTTGCATGGAAATCCCTACTCCTTGCATTGACATCAATTGATGGGCATCTCCCTAGGCCGTTGATTAGCTTCGTCGATGTGAGACTTTATCCTTTTTTTTCTTCTCCACATAACCCCCTATCATTATTCTATTCCACCCATAGTGCTATATCAATGGCTCACGCTCATGTATTGCGTGAAAGTTGAAAAAAGTTTGAGATTACTAAAGTATGAAACAATTGCTTGGCTTTTCATCGGGGTTGTGCAAGATGAGAGCATTCTTGTGTGACGAAAATGGAGCATGACCAAACTATATGATTTTGTAGGGACGAACTTCCTTTTGCCATGTTATTTTGAGAAGACATGATTGCTTAGTTAGTATGCTTTGAAGTATTATTATTTTTATGTCAATATTAAACTTTTGTCTTGAATCTTTTGGATCTGAATATTCATGCCACAATAAAGAAAATTACATTGAGAATTATGCTAGGTAGCATTCCACATCAAAAATTCTATTTTTACCATTTACCTACTCGAGGACGAGCAGGAATTAAGCTTGGGATGCTTGATACGTCTCCAACGTATCTACAATTTTTGATTGTTCCATGCTATTATATTATCTGTTTTGGATGTTAATGGGCTTATTTATACACTTCTATATTATTTTTGGGACTAATCTACTAACCCAAGGCCCAATGCAAATTGCTGCTTTTTTGCCTATTTCAGTGTTTCGCAGAAAAGGAATACGAAATGGAATCCAAACAGAATGAAACCTTCGGGAGAGTTATTTTTGGAACAAACATGATCCAGGGGACTTGGAGTGGATGTCAAGAAACTAACAAGGAGGCCACGAGGCAGGGGGCGCGCTAACCCCCTGGGCGCGCCCTCCACCCTGTCGGCCCCTCGTGGCTCCACCGACTACTTCTTCCTCCTATATATATCCAGATACCCCGAAAACATCCAGGTGCACCATGAAACCCTATTTCCACCGCCGCAACCTTCTGTACCCAAGAGATCCCATCTTGGGGCCTTTTCGGAGCTCCGCCGGAGGGGCAATCAATCACGGAGGGCTTCTACATCAACACCATAGCCTCTCCGATGATGTGTGAGTAGTTTACTTCAGACCTTCGGGTCCATAGTTATTAGCTAGATGGCTTCTTCTCTCTCTTTGGATCCCAATACAATGTTCTCCTCGATCTTCTTGGAGATCTATTTGATGTAACTCTTTTTGCGGTGTGTTTGTCGAGATCCGATGAATTGTGGGTTTATGATCAAGTTTATCTATGAACAATATTTGGTTCTTCTCTGAAATCTTTTATGTATGATTGGTTCTATTTGCATGTCTCTTCAAATTATCAGTTTGGTTTGGCCTACTAGATTGATCTTTCTTGCAATGGGAGAAGTGCTTAGCTTTGGGTTCAATCTTGCGGTGTCCTTTCCTAGTGACAGTTGGGGCAGTAAGGCACATATTGTATTGTTGCCATCGAGGATAAAAAGATGGGGTTTATATCATATTGCTTGAGTTTATCCCTCTACATCATGTCACCTTGCCTAATGCATTAGTCTGTTCTTATGAACTTAATACTCTAGATGCATGCTGGATAGCGGTCGATGTGTGGAGTAATAGTAGTAGATGCAGAATCGTTTCGGTCTGCTTGTCTCGGATGTGATGCCTATATACATGATAATGCCTAGATATTCTCATAATTATGCACTTTTCTATCAATTGCTCGACAGTAATTTGTTCACCCATCGTAATACTTATGCTATCTTGAGAGAAGCCACTAGTGAAACATATGGCCCCCGGGTCTATTTTCCATCATATAAGTTTCCTATCTATTTTATTTTGCAATCTTTATTTTCCAATCTATATCATAAAAATACCAAAAATATTTATTTTATTATTATCTCTATCAGATCTCACTCTCGTAAGTGACCGTGAAGGGATTGACAATCCCTTTATCGCGTTGGTTGCGAGGTTCCTATTTGTTTATGTAGGTACGAGGGACTTGCGTGTAGTCTCCTACTGGATTGATACCTTGCTTCTCAAAAACTGAGGGGGATACTTATGCTACTTTGCTGCATCACCCTTTCCTCTTCAAGGGAATTCCAACGCAGTGCTCAAGAGGTAGGAAATGCACCGCCACCCCGTCGCTGACTCCGGCCGGCTCGTCGTCCCATGCTCGTCATGCGCCCACGGACGTTCAGGCTGTGCTGGTCATGGCACACGAGCTCCTGCGCTATCGCCCCATCAATGACCTCTACGACGTCTGGCTGGACCGCATCGCCGAGCTTGCCAGCGCCGTTGGGGGCTCTCCTACCCCAGCCCTCTCGTTGCCTTGCCCGCCTCCTGCTGCGGGCGACGTGGGCCACGGAGCGCCTCCACCACCTCTGCATCAAGACGGCGCCCTCGAACCTAGACGTGTGGCCCCGCGGCGCGACCTTCCACGCAGGGCGCCTGCGCATGAAGAAGGAAGCTGCCAAGAAGTCCCTCAGCTGCAACAAGGAAACGCTCCTACACTCCCAGCACCATGGCGTCACCACTGCAGGATGGTCCAAATGCGACACTACGATCAGAGACCCTTCAAGAAAATGTGTGCAATGCAATGATCGCAAATGGTGGTGTAGGAAAACCGTCAAAATAGGTGCAAAACGTTTGCGATGACAGATGCATCAAACCCGATTTAGAATTTAGTTGTGTGTGCGATGCAGGGCATACGGTTCAGCTCAATGAACTGTTTGTGATGAGGATGCACAATAGAAATGGGCAGACAGATGAAGGCTTGTGCGATATACAACATACTATTCACTGGGATGAACGGTGTGTGATTAGGCAACACAATGGAAACGGTTCAACTGAACAAGATGTGCGTGATTCACGGCAAACAGGTCCGTAATCTGAAATGTGTGCGAAGACCAATAATAACACAGACGATTGCTGCTAATAAGCCATGTGAATTGCTCTGTCTACAGTAGAATAACATGTATATATATAAATGAAATAAACATCCAATTACATAAGTGACTATACAGATCATTCGCACACACCTCAATAAACAATTGCATGCATTCTAAAGTAGGAGAAACGATCGTCTAGTCATCTACTTCTTGTGACGCTCCCGCCACTTCTATGTGGCTCGATCCCTCGTCTGGGTCAGGAAGAAGACAGTTCCTCATGTCAACGATCCGCCTGTACATCTCGTAGCTTGTGTACGCATGCATGGCCGTCTACTTGACATGTTGTTCATCCAGTCTCTTATGCCACACATTGTGCCAGGCGTTCTTGTCCTTATTGCTCTCTTGCTTCATCTTCGCATAGTAGGGGTCGATTATGGCCGAGGCGAGGTCAACCAAGGAGTTTAGTTTGCTTTTGTCGGTGCCCCAGACCTTGTAGTGGTGCTGGATGTTGACAAGATTCGGGCATTTCAATTCCGAAACCTCGAGCGCTTTTAGATCGTTGGTGGTGTCCACTATAGAGAAACTATAGTCGGAGGTCTTGATAAACCTATAGAAACGCTCGCAAGGCTTTGTGGCAATGTGGAAGTGGTAGACGAGGACGTCATGTCGCACACACAACTGGGTGATGGCAACCTTCTAATCATGCCTGGCACGACCGATGGTGTACTCGAGGTCGAAGCCGACCACTCGGTACTTTTCCTCGGCAAGGAACTACTCCATAGTTTGGATGGAGCTCTCCATCGAGACCGGATCATTCGTGTACACCACCAAGAGGGCCTTCCCCCTCACGTGGGTGTCCACTACATGATGCGTGCTGAACTGCCCGCCGTTGTCGTCATCGGCCTCTAGGAGCACCATTGGAGCCACGGGGAGCGCCATTGGAACCGTTGCATGTCCTCTCTGTATGTGTCCTCGTGGGTGTGCTTATTGTGACGTGTGAGACGAGAGATGAAGTTAAATGGCCGCGGGAATAAAAGGGAGCCGAGCGGCCTTCATTCTCGGCGCGTCCCCATGGCAGTTTTTGCAGCGGGTAACTGCATCGTCGCGCCGCGCTCGACGCAACGCTTGCACACGAACGTGCGTGATCATGCGCCGGCCCAAAACACTGGCAGCGTGCATGGAGGGACAAGGGCATAGCACCCGGAGGGACGCGAGAGCAGAGCGTGCGCGGCGGGACGCGAGCAGAGCGCGCCGTGGCCGCCTGAACCACAAGCAACCACACGAATGGAGCATTTGAACATGCAATAAATGGTCGCCTACAAGCCGGCCGACAGTTGAATCGCTGCGTATAGAGCGGCCATGTGGTACCACCTCCGTCTAGTCTATAGTCTCGATTATATTGCATGCCATACTTTGCCCTCAAATTTAACCAACAAAATGTTAATGCATGTTCTAAAAACTATATAATTGGAAACTATGTTCAAATACAAATCCAACTATATAATCTTTGGTGACATGCATTCGTATTTTATTAGTTATATCATACTTATAAGCCAGGACGGTGGTATAGTAGGTATTTAAATCGCAAATGTTTTATTATTAACCGTATGTGTACGTGGCCTTTCGTCCTCCTCTCGCATGTCTTGTCACCCTGCTGCCGCAGACAGCTTCCAACGCAAGCTTGCGCAGCGCGCGGGGGCGTTCTTTTTGCCAAACGGTGGCGCCAATGAATCGTCGGTGAGCCCGTTCCCGCACAACCTCGAAGGTTCCCGTGCAAGCTTCACGCCCGACTCGGTGAAATCCCCCAAAATCCCAATGCTTACCGGCTAGCTATAAAAACCCTCACATCCGGCAAGTCCCGCGTCGCATTTTCCCCTCCATCCATGTAGGTTATCTCGTCTGCTTCTCCCACATTCGCCAATGGCACCAATCCGTCTC
This sequence comes from Triticum urartu, assembly GCF_003073215.2. Lineage (NCBI taxonomy): Eukaryota > Viridiplantae > Streptophyta > Magnoliopsida > Poales > Poaceae > Triticum > Triticum urartu. The sequence goes on from NC_053023.1 coordinate 412,323,082, forward strand.
ATCTCTCAGCCACTCCGCCGTCATCAGAGGACAGCTCTAGCTGGGAGGCTACACCATGGCGGCGGCGCAGTCCCCGACATAGTGTAGTGCATGTGGCGTCCCTGTTGGGTGTGTGTGGAACACCCACCACATGCTCCGCTACCGGTGCCCATCGGTAGCTGTTGCCGGCCGCAGTTGCCGCCACACCACTATCGAAAGCCAGGGCCATCACCCGCTCCGCCGCAGCGGCCCGAACGTGGGAGATGGCCGTCATGGCCGCCACCCCACTGCCAGCCACTACGGCTATCACCCGCTCCGCCACTGCGGCCCGAAGGCGGGAGGTGGTGGTCGTGGCCACCACCCCATTGTCGGCCGCCATGGCCGCCAGCCCACCGTCGACCACCGGGGTCATCACCCGCTCCGCCACCGCCGCCCGAAGGCGGGAGGCGGAGGTGGATGCCCGCACGTGCAACAGCAACCTTGCGCGCTACATCGAGTTCCTGCAGGAGGAGGAGGAGTGCCTCATCGAGCATGCGAAGAGCCTTACCGCCATAGTGGCAGCGGCACATGCCACCTCAAAGGTGAGGAATCAAGAGATCTACGAGGAGAACCACCACTTCGAGAGGGGTCGTCTGGAGCGACAGGGGGCGTTCGAGGCGAGCGTCGCTGAAGCCGCATTAGCGGGAGGCACCACATTGCGGTTGCCCAGCTCGTCGGTAGGCTCCTCCTCCTCTGCCTCTTGCTTAGCATGCTCGGCAAAGGAGAGGTAGCCGGAAGTAGTACAAAGCCCCTCCGCAGTAGTAGTAGTATTTAGGGGTGATTTTGTTCAGTTCATCTGACTATAGATGTGGCGGAACTGTACAACGTACTTAAAATTAGCTAGTATATATAGTTGAACTAGCTATTTCAGTACGTGGTTGGCAACAATTGGGGAGAAGTTTGGTCGGTTCAGCTGTCGAGTTGAACTGTTTGTATAAATTAAGAACGACTGCTTAATCTATGAATGAAATCTATGCTTAATTACTGAATTGTAGTTGCAAAAATTAGATACTGCTAGTGATTTTTAGCTTCATATTTTGACAAATCGCAGTGCTACAAGGATGGACAAATCTTACCAAATTGTTTGTACATGGTTCCACACGGGTCATCCAAAACAACTGTTTGCGTTGAAGGGATGCACAAATCCTGCGTTGCTCTCACTTTGCATACGGCTGATCTATCTAAAACGTTTGTGATCAAGAGCTGCAGAAATCCTGCTCGGCACTTTTCTCTTGGCTTCCTGGGGAAGCTGTCGGTTTGCATACGGGTGTTCTAACTAAAACATTTGCGATGAGTGTTTTATATTTAAAAAGCGAATTAAACTGCGGCTTGGGCGCCATTAATGGAGAGTATGCGAGCAAGGTGGGCGGCCATGAAAGTCAAAGGGCTCGCTACCTAGTGAGACCACGCAGCGTACAGCTTGCATGCTTCCTGGTGAGCCTGCGCACTCAAGGACAGCTTGCATGCCTCTCGGTCAGCCTACGCACCGGACGGCGCTCGCATGCCTCCCGTTCAGTCAAGGTCAAGCACCTGTCCGCACGGCACCTCCTACAGCCATTAAAACCAAGACACGTGGCGTCACATGAATGGTTAACAAAATTTTGGATTTACTAGAATTTAAAAACCAGGCATCTCAATGTTTTGCCGGCAATCAATGGTGCACTGGTGTTTAAAATTCATTCCCATTTATTGCATGGGACCTAAGCATGCACCCAAGGACACATATTTAATTTTTCAACCAATTTATATGCACTGGAGCACGTGCATGTAGTTCAAATTTGAATTACGCACATAAATGCATTGAAAACTCAGTTAATGCATAAAAATGTCCAAACAAACCTCGAAAAATCACAAAAATTCACACAACACTCCTGTTGTTCTATGTTGACACGAGAAAAAATTTTGAAAGCAATAAGATGCAATGGATATTGTTTCGTCCACAAAGGTGGGACGTTCCCTATCGAAAACCATCATGCTTGTTGTGAGAAGCTCCAGTTTGTGAGAAGCATATACCCAAACCTGCCCCAAATGGTAATAAATTTGTACCACGGCATGTTGATGCCGCTCCATGATAGCATGCCAAGTTTGATGAATTTCAGACGAGTTTTCAATTTACAAGAATTTAAAAACCATGCATCACAATGTTTTGCCGGCAATCAATGGTGCCCTGGTGTTTGAAATTCATTCCCATTTCTTGAATGGGACCTAAGCATGAACCCAAGGACACATATTTGATTTTTCAACCAATTTATATGCACCAAGCATGTGCATGTAGTTCAAATTTGAATTATGCATATAAATACATTGAAAACTCAGTTAATGCATAAAAATGTCCAAACGAACCCCGAAAAATCACAAAAATTCACACAACACTCTTGTGGTTCTATGTTGACACGAGAAAAAATGTGAAACCAATAAGAGGCAATTGATATCATTTGGTCCACAAAGGTGGGACGTTCCCTAAAGAAAACCATCATGCTTGTTGTGAGAAGCTCCGGTTTGTGAGAAGCATGTACCCAAACCTGCCCCAAATGGGACAAAATTTGTACCACGACATGTTGATGCCGCTCCATGATAGCATGCCAAATTTCATGAATTTCAGACGAGTTTTGGATTTACTAGAATTTAAAAACCAAGAATCTCAATGTTTTGCCGGCAATCAACAGTGCCCCAGTGTTTCAAATTCATTCCCATTTCTTGCATGGGACCTAAGCATGCACCCAAGGACACAAATTTGATTTTTCAACCAATTTATATGCACTAGAGCATGTGCATGTAGTTCAAATTTGAATTATGCACATAAAATGCATTGAAAACTCTGTTACTGCATAAAAATGTCCAAACGAACCCCGAAAAATCACAAAAAATCACACAGCACTCATGTTTGTTCTCTGTTGACACGAGAAAAATATTTAAAGCAATAAGAGGCAATGGATATCCTTTCGTCCACAAAGGTGGGACGTTCCCTACCGAAAACCATCATGCTTGTTGTGAGAAGCTCCGGTTTGTGAGAAGCATATACCAAACCTGCCCCAAATGGGACAAAATTTGTACCACAGCATGTTGATGCTGCTCCATGATAGCATGCCAAGTTTCATGAATTTCAGACGAGTTTTGGATTTACTAGAATTTAAAAACCATGCATCTCAATGTTTTGCCAGCAATCAACGGTGCCTCGGTGTTTGAAATTCATTCTCATTTCTTGCATGCGACCTAAGCATGCATCCAAGGACACAAATTTGATTTTTCAACCAATTTATATGCACTGGAGCATGTGCATGTAGTTCAAACTTGAATTATGCACATAAAATGCATTGAAAACTCAGTTAATGCATAAAAATGTCCAAACGAACCCTGAAAAATCACAAAAAATCACACAACGCTCATGTTGTTCTATGTTTACACGAGAAAAATTTGAAAGCAATAAGAGGCAATGGATATCGTTTCGACCCCAAAGGTGGGACGTTCCCTACCGAAAGGCATCACGCTTGTTGTGAGAAGCTCCGGTTTGCAAGAAGCATATACCCAAACCTGCCCCAAATGGGACAAAATTTGTACCACGGCATGTTGATGCCGCTCCATGATAGCATGCCAAGTTTCATGAATTTCAGACGAGTTTTGGATTTACTAGAATTTAAATACCAGGCATCTCAATGTTTTGTTGGCAATCAACGGTGCCCTGGTGATTGAAATTCATTCCCATTTCTTGCACGGAAGCATGCACCCAACGACACAGATTTGATTTTTCAACCAATTTATATGCACTGGAGCATGTGCATGTAGTTCAAATTTGAATCGTTCACCTGAAATGGCTAGAAAACCAATTTAATGTATAAAATGTTCAAAGGAACCCTGGATAATTCCAATTCTTTTACGACACACATATAGTTGCATGTTCGCTCCAGATAAAAGGTCTAGAAATTCAAACACTGCCCATTGCCGCTGTGACCCCATTTTGTAATTCAAATCAAGATGAAAAATCAAGTAGATCACACACAGTTTATTATCAGCAACCGTGTGAGATGTAGTACAAAATATCTTGGAGCACCGTCGGTGTATAGTACGCCTATGGCTTATGCGAGAACGTGCGTCGGCTACAGTCCACAGCAGGCGTCTCGAGCACACTAGCTCGCTCCCCAAATATCATTTCACTGTTCAATCGTTGCCGGTGAAAGATGGGCATGTGGAACCGCGTTGTGAGGGCAACTTCGGTGGCCCACTCCGGCGAGAGCGCGGCCGTAGCTGCCATGCGCGTGCTAACAAGGTGCATGAGCGCGGTCGCAATTTGCGACCAGGCGGCAAAGGCAGCCCAAACGGCCGCTGTTGCTTCTCAGGTGGCGGCCGCAACATCTGCCTCGGGGATAGCAACTGGCGAGAGCGGCATAGCAGTTGTCCGTTCTGCAGTGACGGCCTGAGCCCTGATGGAGGCCGCTCACGACCATGTCGAGGCCGCCCACGCCCAGCTCCTGGCGGTCACCGCACAAATCGAATGAAGCTTCTCCGACAACGGTCGGCAACCCACGGCCGAAGAGATGGAAATCGCCGAGAGCGTTCGAGCAGTCGTCTGTTCCTCCTCCGTATACCTTCTGAAGACAGAACCCGTCCAAGCCCAGATCACATCCGCCCACGCCCAGCTCGTGGCGGCCTTTTCCAAAGGGATAGAAGACGTGGATGGTGAGATTCTTGCCAAGTATGGTGCGATGGATGCCATGGAGTCCCTTCCCCAGGAGACCGTCGGGTGCGAGCTGGACATGGAGGCAGCGACGGAGATCGACGAGCACCAACCGTAGTAGTACTCTATGTTTTGTTAATTAAGAGCGTCGGTCTTTAATTTATTAGAGTAATGTTTAGGTTATCTAGCTCTGTTTAATTGCTGAACTTGCTCGATTAAGAAGTGTGGGTGTGCTGTAGTCTCCTTTGTGTACCCAAATTATGCAAGGACGTACAAGGATGACCACTGTAACCATGGAAATTCGAACCAAAACTTTTGACGTTCAAACTCATCACACATGCGTTAAGCTATCAGAATCGTTTGTGATGTCCACATATCGTACACAGTTCTGAATAAGGGACCGTGTCTGATGACACTTTGCGCGCCAGTTTTTTGGTTGAAGCCATTCCAAATTTCCGGCTTCCGTGGAAATATCTGCCTCCCCGCCCCTTCCCCTTACCAAAAGCCACATTTCCCCTCTTTCCACCTTCCTTTCCAAGTTGAAACCTTCATGCCTTGCTTGCAGCGCCGCCGCCTCCTCGCCGGCGACCCTCCTTCATGCTACTCGGCCTCCTCTATCCACGCAGGTAATCCACACCCGAGCCCCATCCTCATCCTCCTTCCACATCCCACATGCCCCGACCGCCGGCGCGAGTGCGACACCTTCCAACCAAATCACCGACCCCTCCACCAAATAAGTGCCGGCCCAAGCCATGGTGCACGTAGTATAGCCAGGACCTCAAGGAGCATTTGGCAGCGGAGCAAATCGCGGCCGCATGCGTGGATGAGGTCGCGATGGCTGCCATTCGTGCTGACCCCGAGATCTTGGAGGAGCACCTTGCCAATTGCTAGCTACGCCAGTTAAGCATGCTCGGTTTAACCGTTGCGTGCGCTGCTCCTGCCTTTCCTTCACAAAATCTAGTGAATTGTGCTATCTAATTTCACCATGCAATCTGTTGCTCTAGTGTATATGTTCTATATGTCATGCAGTGTGGTGCTCACTTATTAACTGTTTTGTTAATTAGTTGTCATCTTCAGTTAACTGTTTGGTTCAATTCCACAAATGTGATGTTCAATTCTTTAGGCTGCAATTTTGTATTGTCTTCCATGTGAGAAATAAATTGAATTTATGTTTACAAAATTGTGGGTGCATTCTTTTATTATATACCATGTGAGGAATAAATTGAATTTGGCTGTAGTAAATACATGAGAAACAAATACAATTGCTACAATTGGCTGTAGTTAACTGTTTGGTTAACTCTCTAATCTTCTATTAGGAGTATGTTATATTGTGCAATGTGGTGCTAAGTTAATGTTTGGTTCATTTGATGTGGTGTTTAGTTAACTGCTTGGTTCAATGTTATATTGTGCAATGTGGTGCTCAGTTAATGTTTGGTTCATTGTTGTGGTGTTTAGTTAGCAGCTTGGTTCAATTCTGCAATGCGATGTCCAATTGTCGTGGGTAGAATTTTGTATTGTTGTGCTTGTGAGGAATAAATCGAATTTGGCTGCACTTAATACATGAGAAACATATACAAGTGCTATATTTCCTAGTTCTTAATCATGCTTGGTTTGGGTAAATGGGTTTTCCGTGTGGCTTCAATTAATCTGATGAATCTGCAATGTGCTTATTTTTCATCAACATATTTTACTGATAGCATGCAAACCCTTACTTAACCTGATGACTAAGTACATTATATGTGTTGCAGGGAAACAATGGGAAGCACTGAGGTTTACAATCGAGGTTAGCACGTGCATGGTCCGTTGTCTAATAGCACATTATTGTGAAATTGCAGGAACCATTCTAATATTTTGGTTTTTAACAATTTGGTCTTGCACATGTAGGTCTTGCTTCAGAGGTTTTGACCCACTGTTCGACCCTTTTGCATATGGGGAAATGAGGTGTCCATGAATATGAATCAAATCAAGAAACTCAGAAAGATTGTTAGGATAAAGAAATTAGCGACAAAAAACAACAAGATCTTTGTCTGCAAAATGAAGAAGACATCAGTTCACTACAAGATGTTGCTAACTATTATACCTTGCCTTTTTTTATTCCTTTGCCCCATTTCCAATATAGAGAAGATATTTATGCACATCCTTGTTTTCAGGCCTTTCCAAAGCATTTCACTGATGATTACCTCTCAAACCACCTCTCTGGTCAGGAGGCGAGGAAGGTTTTCATACAACACCCACGGTTCAATATTGAAGTGTTCCTGAAGAGGTCGAAGGACGGACGGTCAATCATCCACAGGCACTGGCCTAAAGTTGCAAAGACGTTCAACATGAATGAACGCTCAATATTCGCCTTCTGCTTCAGCAGTTTTCCAGATGAGATGCATCTGTCTATATATCGTCTATGATGCTAATTTCGAAAGGTTCTACATGTTGCATGTGGAACTTGCTGCTAGTGCATTTGTGTAATGGGGTAGCTGAGTGCTGAAGCTATATCATGTTGTACTCTGATGTATTTCAATTATGAAATTCTGCTTCCTTAATATGGAAATGAAATATATAGTGTGCTTAATATGAATGTCAATTAGATTAGTAAATCAATTATTAATAATAGGGTAATTAGCCTGCTAATGGCGAATTAGCCTGCTAATTGGGTTTTGATATTGCAGACGGTTGTTGAAAAAATACCATGGGCGATGACCTCAGGTAACGCACACAGTTTCTAGGAATAGACCGTGTTGGATCAATGAACAATCACACACGACTTTCTCTTGAAAACTATTTGCGTTAGGCCACCTTGCGCAAACGTTTACCACATCAAAACTGTGTGTCATGGACAGCCTTTGCCACACAGTTTCTTCTACGGACCGTGTGTGCTACATTCAATAACACAAGCGATTTAATGGGAAAAATTGTGTGTGATGTACCTATGAACGGAAATGTTTTCCTTGGAGCGACTGTGTGGGATGTGCATATGAACAGAAACGTTTAGCGGGGACTGGCTATGTGCGATGTACTTGCAATCGGAAACAATTTGGCCGTATAATTGTATTTATTTAGCTCTACTATACAAATTTCCGTATTTGAGTGCTCGTCGGTCGCACACGACCTCATTTTGCTGAATGTGTGTGCCAGGAGGGCATATCCCCGATGGTCTCTAGGTTGTGTGGGAAGGACCCCCTATCGTCCACACTCAATTGGTGATGGTTCCAAATGTTGTCGCGGAAAGGGGTAAAAAAACGTTTGTTTAGGACCGACGCGCACCAGTGCGTCAAGACCGTGCACCACCCGTGGTGGCGGCGCGTGGATACCAAGACCAGGCTCCGCCCCCGCGATGGGCTCCAGTGACTACAGCAGGCTGCCACGCCTTCACTCCTGAGCTACACAGCGTCCTCTGGCATGGCAAGTTCAAGCCAGACCTGCTTCCATGCTACGACGGCACCCCCGACCTTACCGAGTTCTTGCAGCTCTACGAGCTAAGCATCGAGGCGGCCAGCGACGACGAAATGGTCATTGAGGGAGTCCTGGATTAGGGGGTCTCCGGACAGCCGGACTATCTCCATTGGCCGGACTGTTAGACTATGAAGAGACAAGATTGAAGACTTCGTCTCGTGTCCGGATGGGACTCTACTTGGCGTGGAAGGCAAGCTAGGCAATACGAATATGGATATCTCCTCCTTTGTAACCGACCTTGTGTAACCCTAACCCTCTCCGGTGTTTATATAAACCGAAGGGTTTTAGTCCGTAGGATAACAATCACAACATACAATCATACCATAGGCTAGCTTCCAGGGTTTAGCCTCTCTGATCTCGTGGTAGATCTACTCTTGTACTACCCATATTATGAATATTAATCAAGCAGGACGTAGGGTTTTACCTCCATCAAGAGGGCCTGAACCTGGGTAAAACATCGTGTCCCCTGCCTCCTGTTACCATCCGGCCTAGACGCACAGTTCGGGACCCCCTACCCGAGATCTGCCGGTTTTGACACCGACATTGGTGCTTTCATTAAGAGTTCCTCTTTGTCGTCGCCGTTAGGCTTGATGGCTCCTACTACCATCAATGGCGATGCGGTCCAGGGTGAGACTTTTATCCCCAGACAGATCTTCGTATTGGGCGGCTTTGCACTGCGGGCTAATTCGCTTGGCCTTCTGGAGCAGATTGAAAGTTATGCCCCTGGCCGTCAGGTCAGATTTGGAAGCTTGAACAACACGGACGACATCCGCGGAGACTAGATCTTCGACGGATTCGAGCCACAGCCGGGCGCGCCGCACTATCACGATGGGTATGACCTAGCTCTGCCGCCGAACAGTACCCCAGAGGCCGCCCCCACATTAGCTCCGACCGTTAGCTCGGAGGCAACTGCGCCAATCAAGGACGGGTGGTTGGACACCGCCTCAGGGGCTGCAGTCTCAGCGGCGATCGAGCCGAACACCTGCCTAACCCTCTGCGCAGCCCGTGACTCCAAGGTGCCAGACTCTTTTCCGGACTGCGAACCATCCGCGCCCCTGCCAATCGAATCCGATGGGGCGCCGATCCTGGAATTCACCGCCGCGGATATCTTTCAGCACTCGCCCTTTGGCAACATTCTGAATTCTCTCTTTGTCAGGAGAGCCCTGGCCGGACAATGGCCAACAGGATTGGGATGCGGACGACGAAGAAATTCGACGCCCACCCACCACCCACTTCGTAGCCACTGTCGATGATTTAACCGACATGCTCGACTTCGACTCCAAAGACATCGACGGTATGGACGACGATGTAGGAGACGAACATGAACCAGCGCCTATAGAGCATTGGAAAGCCACCTCGTCATATGACATATACATGGTGGATACACCCAACGAAGGCAATGGCGACGAGATATGGGAGGATGACCCCTCCGAGAAACAACCCAAGCGCCGACATCAGCAGCGTCGCTCTAAGTCCCGCCAAAGAAAAAGTGGTGATACCGACAAAGGAGATAATACCACTCCGGATAGTGCTGAAGCAACAACAATCCCCTCCAGCAAGATTTAGAGTAGGAGGATGAAGGAGCCAGCTCTCCTAAGAGAGCGGCAGATGGAGAGAAGGAGGATGATAATTACACCCCCCCTCCGAAGACGAGGCAAGCCTCGGCGACGATGAATTCGCCGTCCCAGAGGATCCCGTCGAACGAGAGCACTTCAAGCGCTGGCTTATGGCCACGGCAAATAGCCTGAAGAAAAAGCAGCAGCAGCTTCAAACTGATCAAGATCTGCTAGCTGACAGATGGACTGAAGTCCTCACGGCCGAGGAATATAAACTCGAGCGCCCCTCCAAGAATTACCCAAAGTGCAGGTTACTACCCCGACTGGAGGAAGAAGCATATGATACGGCTGATCGGCCACCTCGTGGCCGCGATAGAGAGGCATTCTAGCCAAAAGCTTAGCCTCCACCCTGACGCCATTTAAATAAAAAGGCATCGGGAGATACGCCAGACCTGCGAGACATATTGGAGGACAAAGGAAAGCATGCAAGATCGATCTACGGATCATGACGGCGCACCACTCTGCGAGACGATAAACGTCACGACGGATACAGTAAAAGCAAATCCGGCCGGGCCGAACACAGCGGGTAAGACCCATTCGAGCTGCGTCACGGTATAGCCCAATACATACGCGCTGCACAGCCCTTATGCTTCACAGACGAAGTAATGGAACATCAATTCCCAGAAGGTTTCAAACCTGTAAATATTGAATCATACGACGGCACAACAGATCCCGCAGTATGGATTGAGGATTTCCTCCTCCACATCCACATGGCCCGCGGTGATGACTTACACACCATCAAATACCTCCCACTAAAGCTCAAAGGACCAACGCGGCATTGGCTTAACAGCTTGCCAGCGGACTCCATTAGCTGTTGGGAAGATCTGGAAGCCGCATTCCTCGACAACTTTCAGGGCACTTATGTGCGACCACCAGACGCCGATGACTTGAGCCACATAATTCAGCAGCCAGAAGAGTCGGCTAGGCAATTCTGGACACGGTTCCTTACAAAGGGGGCACTATTCTGGCAGCCCCTCACCAGCATCTCCCTGGTGCGCAGCGTCTTCCCAGCGCGGAGGCAGTACTCCACCTCCTCCTTCTCACAGCGCTTGATGTACCGATCTACCTCTTGCTGGCGGACGAGCGCGAACGACCTTTCCATTTTGTTGGGCGCCCACCGAAGCTCCTCGTCGGTGGCACATTAGAGCTTATCGTCCCACCTCCATGCATCGATGAGGCGCCCAGCGCCTTTGACCTTTGTCGCGAAGTACCCGTCTTCGTACACCTCTTCCGCACAACGACGTGCCCGCCCCCAAAGCTCCACCGCCTCCTTTTTCTAGGCAGCATCACGGGCTTCACAGGCCTCCTGGTACCTAGTTTCCTCCTGCGCCATCTCCTTCTTGAATGCCACTTGCTTGGCTTTCTCAGCTAGCAGCAGCAACTTCCACAAACAATGATTCTACTGGCCCCAAATCCATTCGAAAGTTGGGGGGTCCGGTGAAACCTCGTCCGGCGGCGCGCAGGGGTCCTCCTCGTCGATGCTCTTTGACTGAGCATCCTCGAGGGATGGCGCCTCCTCGTTGGTGCGTGGGCAGATCGGCGGCGCCATGGCCGTGATTTGAGAGAGAGAGAGAGAGAAATGGAAGGATGTAGATGAGAATGCAAGTGGGACGACGTGAGCAAGGTAGTATATATTGGCCGCCGGAACCTAGTTCGACGGGAATAGTACACATGCCGGTCGCCGGAATTTATGAGTACTGTAGTTTGAATTACACAAGATTCCCATAGCAAAATCTGTGTGTGAACTTAATAGCCGACGGTTTCCAATACAGAACCGTGTCTGATTAATAACCCGCGTAAAATAGAGTGCTAATCGTGTGGGGGCGATTGTCTTGCCAGATCTTTAATTTTTCTTTTTTGAACACCAAATATTTACATCGTCTAATGATTTTTTATTGTTTTGGAATTTAAATGCCATGGCACTCCATGCATGTGTCCAAGCCATGAGACCAATATGTTTGAAAGTTCTTTCGATGCAGTTCAAATTTGGATTACGGTCATTAAATGGCTAGAAAATCACTTAAATGTCTTAAAAATGTCAAACGACCCCTGAAATTTTCCAAATTTTGACATGACGGTTGTATTAGTGCATGTTATATCTAGAATTTTTTTGAAGCCCATAAGTTGTCCCCTGTTCGTCATCAAACATGCATTGTACCCTCTCGAAACCACGAGCCTTCTAGTGAGTTGCTCCGGTTTGTGAGGGGTGTGTGTCCAAACATTCATTAAACAGGCCAATTTTCTTACCATATCTTCTTGGTGGCACGACATTACATCAAAGCAAGGTTTCGTGTTTTTCTGATCATTTTTTAATTTTTTGGAATTTAAATGCCATGGCACTCCATGCATGTGTCCATGCCGTGACACCAATATATTTGAAAATTATTTCTAATTTACTACACATGGAATTAACTCGCACACAAGTACACAAATATGATTTTTCAAACTGTTATTGTTAGCTATCGCATGTAGATGTAGTTCAAATTTGAATTACGGTCATTAAATGGCTACAAAATCACTTAAATGTCTTTAAAAGGTCACATGACCCCTATAATTTTCCAAATTTTCACATGATAGTTGTATTAGTGCACATTAAATGCAGAAAAACATTAAAGGCCATAAGAGGAAGCTATCTCCCCTTCGTCATCAAACATGCATTGTTTCCTCTCAAAACCTACCCCACCCCCCTTTCTCACTGCCTTTTCTCCCCGACCACAAGTCACATTTCCCCTATTTCCTCTTTCCTTCATTCTTAACCTATTGGCGCTTCCTCGCTTGCGTCCTTGCTCTCTCCGTCTCGCATCCTACCGTTGGGGTCGACATGGTCTTTTTCAATGACCTCTCCAACGTTTCCTCCGATGATTTTCTAGCCTTGTAGTAAGTTGCTCTGGTTTGTGAGCGGTGTGTGTCCAAACTTTCGTCAGATAGGCCAATTTTCTTACCACATCATCTTGGTGGCATGACAATGCATCAAGCAAGGTTTCATGTTTTTCTGATGATTTTTTAATTTTTTGGAATTTAAATGCCATGGCACTCCATGCATATGTCCATGCCGTGACACCAATATGTTTGAAAATTCCTTCTAATCCATTGCACATGGAATTAACTCGCACACAAGTACACAAATATGATTTTTCAAACCGTTATGGTTAGCTGTTGTATGTAGATGTAGTTCAAATTTGAATTACGGTCATTAAATGGCTAGAAAATCACTTAAATGTCTTTAAAAGGTGAAATGACCCCAAGAATTTTCCAACTTTTCACATTATAGCTGTATTAGTGCACGTTAATTGTACAAAAAAATTGAAGGCCGTAAGAGGAAGCTATCTCCCATTCATCATCAAACATGCATTGTTCCCTCTCGAAACCACGAACATTCTAGTGAGTTGCTCCGGTTTGTGAGGGGTGTGTGTCCAAACTTTCGTCAAACATGCCAATTTTTTTACCACATCATCTTGGTGGCATGACATTACGTCAAGAAAGGTTTCATGTGCTTCTGATCATTTTTTAGTTTTTTGGAATTTAAATGCCATGGCACTCCATGCATGTGTCCAGGGCGTGAGACCAATATGTTTGAAAATTCCTTCCAATTTACTACACATGGAATTAACTCACACACAAGTACACATATATGATTTCCAATCGTTATGGTTAGCCATTGCATTTAGATGTAGTTTAAATTTGGATTACGATCATTGAATGGCTAGAAAATCACTTAAATGTCCTAAAAAGGTCAAATGACCCCTGAAATTTTCCAAATTTTGACACGACAGTCATATTAGTGCATGTTAACTGTAGAAATTTTTTGAAGCCCGTAAGAGGAAGCTATCGCTCGTTCGTCATGAAACATGCATTGTTCCCTCTTGAAACCACGAGCCTTCTTGTGAGTTTCTTCGGTTTGTGAGGGGTGAGTGTCCAAACTTTCGTCGAACATGCCAATTTTCTTACCACATCATCTTGGTGGCATGACATTACATCAAGCAAGGTTTCATGTTTTTCTAATCATTTTTTAATTTTTTGGAATTTGAATGCCATGGCACTCCATGCATGTGTCCATGCCGTGACACCAATATGTTTGAAAATTCCTTCTAATTCACTACACATGGAATTAACTCGCACACAAGTATAGAAATATGGTTTTTCAAAACCAAACCATTATGGTTAGCTTTTGTATGTAGATGTAGTTCAAATTTGAATTACGGTCATTAAATCGCTAGAAAATCACTTAAATGTCTTTAAAAGGTTAAATGACCCCTAGAAGTTTCCAAATTTTCACATAATAGTTGTATTAGTGCATGTTAAATGTAGAAAAAAAATTGAAGGCCGTAAGAGGAAGTTATCTCCCATTCGTCATCAAACATGCATTGTTCCCTCTCGAAACCACAAGCATTCTAGTGAGTTGCTCCAGTTTGTGAGGGGTGTGTATCCAAACTTTCGTCAAACATGCCAAATTTTTTACCACATCATCTTGGTGGCATGACATTACATCAAGCAAGGTTTCATGTGTCTCTGATCATTTTTTAGTTTTTTGGAATTTAAATGCCATGGCACTGCATGCATTTGTCCAGGGCGTGAGACCAATATGTTTGAAACTTCCTTCCAATTTACTGCACATCGAACTAACTCGCACACATGTACACAAATATGATTTTTCAAACCGTTATCGTTAGCCGTTGCATGTACATGTAGTTCAAATTTGGATTATGGTCATTAAATGGCTAGAAAATCACTTAAATGTCTTAAAAAGGTCAAATGACCCCTGAAATTTTCCAAATTTTGACACGGCAGTCGTATTAGTGCATGTTAACTATAGAAATTTTTTGAAGCCCGTAAGAGGAAGCTATCGCTCGTTCGTCATCAAACATGTATTGTTCCCTCTCGGAACCACGAGCCTTCTAGTGAGTTGCTTCGGTTTGTGAGGGGTGTGTGTCCAAACTTTCGTCGAACTTGCCAAATGTTTTACCACATCATCTTGGTGGCATGACAGTACATCAAGCACGGTTTCATGTGTTTCTAATCTTTTTTTTAATTTTTTGGAATTTAAATGCCTTGGCACTCCATGATTAATTGTGTCATAGCCGTGAGACCAATATGTTTGAAAATTCCTTCCAATTTACAGCACATGGAATTAAATCGCACACAAGTATAGAAAATATTACTTTTCAAACCGTTATGGTTAGCTATTGCATGTAGAAGTAGTTCAAATTTGAATTACGACTATTAAATGGCTAGAAAATCACTTAAATGTCTTAAAAGGTCAAATTACCCCTAAAATTTTCCAAAATTTTAAATGCCAGTTGTATTAGTACAACAAATTTTCAAGTACATTTAAAACACCATCCATTGCCACTTTACTCCAAATAAAAATATCAACAACATCACACACAGTTTTTTGTAGGAACCGTTTGCGATGAAAATTTGTGGGTCCATTTAAGTCTTCCTCAAGCTACGCTGACTTGTCTCTCGAGTGCCGGCAACCTCTGAATCCACGAGTCCCAATCCCCATTCCCGCAACCCCTTCTTGCAAAGATGACACCGTGAAAACGCTTTGTGAAGGACGAATGGTGGTCGCGTCCTCCCCAAGCGCCGCCACCTGCGTGGAGCGGGCGGCCGCCTACGCCAAGAGTGCCTCTGCATCCGCATTAAGCACGGACGCATCTGCCGAGAGGGCATTTGCGGCAGCCGACAAGCCAGCTGCAGCAGCCGAGATGGCTGTAGCTGCTACTGCGATGGCGGCTGCAAATGCCTAGAGCACTCGTGCTACCGTCTATGCCGCCGATGTCGCCTTGGCCTGGGTCGAGGCCATCCATGCCAAAATCGAGGATGCACATGCCAAGATATTCTAGGCCACCTCGGAATCCAGCATGCAACCCACGTCCGAAAAGGCAACGATGGCCATGGAGCACTTGCTTCCTCATGAGATCGCCGAGCGGGAACTGGAGATGCGGGAGGCGGTGGAGATCGAGGAGTGCCGGGAGGAGGAGTTGCGCGTGGACGAGGTCAAGATAGAGAAGAGTCTGTCCGTCAAGGAATCAGCGATAGAGTAACAACGCGAGCTCTGGCGCAGCCACTACTATGAGTACTACAACCTTGAGGGCAGCGCCGAGGATGAGGACGAGGACGAGGACGCGGTCGACTTCAGCAAGGGGAACGCGGAGTCCACCAACGGTGGCTTGTCACCTGGATAATTCATCGACGTCTCATCTCACACCGATGATGCATAGGTCGGCGCGGTGGTGGCTTTATTGAAATTATGCGTACTTAGGCTTTGTTTTTAATGATGGTCTTTTGTTAGAGCAATGTTTAGGTCAACTGGCTCTATTTAATTACTAAAATTGCACAATTTAGTAAGTGTGGTATGTGTGATGTACGCTCTTTTGTGTGCCCAAATTAGAAAGCGATGTTAAATTATGCAATGACGTGGATGAGGATAGTACCTAGGGAAATTTCAACCAAAATTTGAATTATCAAACTCATCTCATGTGCGTAAAGAAGAAGAATTGTTTGCAATACACACAATCGTTCAAAGTGAATGGTGTCTGGCGGCACCGCGCGCAAAGTTTGCCTGCACATTTCAAAATTTTTGGCCTACCGCCAAAATATCTACCCCCACCCCCCCTTTCTCACTCCCTTTTCTCCCCGACGACAAGTCACATTTCCCCTATTTCCTCCTTCCTTCATTCTTAAGCTATAGCCACTTCCTCACTTGCGTCCTTGCTATCGCTATCTCGCATCCTACCGCTGGGGTCACCATGGTCTTCTTCAATGACCTCTCCAACAGTTCCCCCGATGACGACTCCTTCACCACCTGGGTATGCCTCTCTTCTCTCTCTCGGGATATGACTTGGAATGAAGGATTTTAATCTGGCGGTCGATTTGTGTCATTTCTTCCTCTTGTAGCTCCCTAGGACCATCAATTGCAACGAATGGAGCGGGGTGGCTGAAGATCTGTCTGCTTGTTGTCACCATCAATCTCCATGCATGAAGCTAGTTGCTTTTCAATCTGTGGACAGTGGGAGGAAGTTTTGGGCATGTGCAGAGAAGGTTAGCCACACTTTCGTTGTTACAAATCATTTGTTAGATGTGATTCAGACAGTGTCATTGTGCTATGTTATTCTGGATGCTAAGACAGTGTCATAGTTTGTACCTAGTATCTAAAAAGGTTGCCATCTAATCAACAGTGCCATTAGGAAATTATTTGGCACCACCTCAGTAGTTTGTGCAGCCAAATTTGTTCCACACATCGGAGCAGCCAAGTAGTAAAATACTAAATCTTTATGGCACGAAGGAACGGGGCATCGGAGCAACTAGGTGCTCCGGATTCCGGGTCCCTGATTTTTTTCCGCTGCATCGGCTCGCCAGTGCAGGGCACCGGTGCGAAATGTAGCAACAGTTGTCTTTACACCGGTTTTGGCATACATAGTGGACGACCTTAGTACTATTAGGTCTATGTTACTAAATTTGTGCATGTACACACCCGTTAGTATCAATTTGCTATCATCCAAACACTGTCGCTATGCTATTGCAGTTATATTTAGCTTCCTCATAAAATGTTCAATTTGTTATTTGTAGTACATGAGTAAGAACTTGTAGCATTGTTGTAGTTAATTATAGCTTCTCATGTTTCAGAATTTGGTTGTTTTCTCAGTAGCAATTAATTCATTTCCACATTGATCTTTTTGAGAAGATATGTCATAATTAAGCGGTTTCTTCAGTTTTTCAAAATAAGTATTGGTAATTTTCTATGTTGATATAAACCCATTTACCCTACAATTGTTACTGATCTAGTTTTAAATATAATAGGATGAACGGAAGTGTTCTTACCTGGAGTGGGTTGATCAAGAGTGGACACAGTCTTTGAAGATGTGCCTAGCAAAGCTCTGCAGCATGTACGAGGAAGAGAACAGAGGTAGGCTTAGAGAAAGTGTTGTGAATGCTGAAGAATATTTGAAGACGTGGGATAAAAAGAGGAAGGTGGAGAATGACCTCCGATTTTTTAAATCAGACTTTGCTAAGATGGTGTTGGCAATGGAGGAGGCACTTTCCCAGTAGGCCAGTGCAAAACAGGTTCTTATTAAGCTGAAACCAGAGGTGGATAAGATGAGCCTGGGTGATCTCAATTCGGGAAATGAATATAGTGTTATAATATTGCACTAATATTGTTCTTATGAAGCTGAACTAGCTATATGATGTGTTGTGCTGTTTTCTGGTAGCTATTGTACTATGATGTTAAAATATATTTATGTACCTGATATGAAATTGGCAAATAGCTGCTCGATATGAAATGTGAATTTGTGTAATAATGGAATTATTAATTGTAAACTAATAAACCTGCTAAATGGTTCATGTAACTTTGCAAACGGTTCTAGCGGTAAAAGCGGTTGTGATGGATAGCCCAATGCCATACAGTTTTCTTCGTCAAATCATGTGTGATGTAATTGAATAAAAGCAAACAGTTAACCGAGGCAGAGCATGTGTGATAGTTACACCTATCACACACAAGCCTATACATCAAACTGTGTGGGATGCATGTACGAATGGAAATGTTTTCCCTGGATTGACTGTGTGGTATGTACATACGAACGGAAACGTTTTCCCAGGATAGACTTTGTGGGATGTACATAAGAGCGAAAACATATTACTTGGATTGACTGTGCGGAATGTACATTACAAACGAAAATGTTTGTTTGGAAATGACTGTGTGGGATGTACTTACGAACTGAACCGATTGGGCATGTATAATCATACTTGATCGCCCGCCCGTCGCACACGACCTCATTTTGCCGAGCATGTGTGCCAGGAGGGCCTATCCCCGATGGTTTCTGGGTCATGTGGGAAGACCCCCCCCTATCGCTGTCACTCACTAGGCGACGGTTTACAATGCCATCGCGGAAAGGGGTTACAAACAGTTTGTATAGCACCTCGTTGTACTTGTGTTAACTCATTGCTTATCCTCAAGCAATTCAGTTAACAAACTAAAAGTAACAAAGAATTTCTTTTATGAACTCTTTTGTTCTTGTGTCCATATATATGCTTAAATAATACCTAGGTTTTCAGCAAAGATCATGACTAACCATACAAATGATAACTCTTAGAAATTATGTTCACTCATATCAATGGCATAATCAACCAGCGAGCAATAATAAAATATATCAAATGCCAATACTTTGTCGAAACAATCATGATATAATATGACAATAATGGTATCTCACTAGTCCTTTCTAAGACCGCAAAACATAAATGCAGAGCACCACCAAAGTTCAAGCAGTGACTAAACATCATAATTCATGGTAGAAGACATCAAGTGATGATGCACACAACATTTACTATACCCAATGTATGAGAATGACAATAGTGCTCTTAGGATTGGTCTTTGTTAGAGAAGGTGATGATTCAACACAAAGGTAAATAGATAGGCCCTTCACAGAGGGAAGCAGGGATATGCAGAGGTGCTAGAGCTGAAAGCTTAAATAAGAGATAAATATAATTTTGGGAGACATACCTTTCCTATCAACGTTAAGACCAAGAGTTATCAATATCTTCCATGCTAAACACATTAGCGATGGTTCCAAAGCGGTAAAAGTAAAGTTTACTCCCCCTCCACCAACAAACACAAGCCATGGCTAGCCGAATACTTAGGTGGCCCCCACACAAACAACAATCAGGTAGAGTTTGTTTTATTATTATTGCCATTTTGATCATGGACCTGGCCATCCCGATTACCATCCCCTATGATGCAAGGATGGGTGAATAAACACTCATCATGAGAATAAGCCCCTTAGCATGGAAGATACTGACTGCTCCATGTCGCTCCATGAGCGGTACGGGCACACAAAACAGATGTTCATTTGAATATTTAGAGGTGGCACCTGCAAATTTACTTGGAACGATAGAGTAATACCGCATATAGGTAGATATAGTGGACTCATGTGGAATAACGTTGGTTTAAGGATTTTGATGCACAAGTAGTATTCCCACTTAGTACAGGTGAAGGCTAGCAAATAGGTTGAAGTGACCGACTAGTGAACGAAAACGGTCATAATCATGCATTATGAATAATTAACATTGAATACTTGCATGAGTAGGATATAAACAGCATGAACATAAATATCATGGAGGCTATGTTGGTTTTGAATCAACTACATGCGTGAACATGTGCCAAGTCAAGCCACTTGAAACATTCAGAGGAGGATACCGTATCATAATACCACATTACAATCATTTTAATGCATGTTGACACCCAAGATAAATCATTATCCACTCGTAGCTACTTAAGCATGGCATGAGCAACTATAATCTCTAATTTTCATCAGAAACATGTTTAATCATAATATGGTGAATCATGCATACTGAGTTAAACATATTTACAAAAACAAAAAGAAGTTGAGTTCATAACCGCTTTTCCTTGCCTCAGTCGCTTCATCAAATACCGTCATTATTACCTTTCACCGACGCGACCGAATGATATGAAAATAATAACAGTGCAAGTGTGCACTACTAAAGAGAACCCTAGTAGTAGCACTTGAAATATGCATAGGAGTAGCGCTGGGTCCAACGCTACTACTAGCGCGCTACAGCTAAGTTGTAGCAGTAGCGCTGGAATAGGTAGCGCTACTACTAAGTATTGTTAGCAGTAGCGCTTCCTGGACCAGCGCTACTGATAACTATCTGTAGCGCTTTTTCATGTGAAGTGCTGCTGCTAAGCCAGCGCTACTGCTAGGTGCTCTCCAGCGCTACTGCTAATGTTCCTACTTTCGCCGACCCTCACCCCCTATGTATTTGTGGTGTATTTATACAGGCTCTGTACAATAGTTTCACCATATGATACTAAACATACACTATACTCATCATATCATTAACATACAATAGTATCATCATACCATCATCATCATCATCATTCAACACAAATATCATCAAATCTCGAAAATAGCGATACGCAAGTGCGATCATGTCATGTCTCGAATAAGTGCAACTGCATGATCATGGCACACACACAAGTTTCATCATCTCTATCTAAACCATGATGTAGAAGAGAAGAGCGATCAGCATGAGCAAGAGAGCGACTATGTAGTACCGGCAGTCCCGCCCCTACTCATGCTGGAGTGTCCACCTCAAGTAACTACTTTCCGCTTCGGCTCTGTTGTCGAACCCTCTGTGGCTAGCACCCGGGTACCTGTGCACCTGGGCCTGAGCGGCTGGCCAGTGGTCGTAGACTCCTGGAACCCTCCCAACGTACATGGCATAGTAGCCCTTCACCATCTCTGATCTATGTATCTGCATCGTGAGTTGATGAATTGAATGATGATATGCAACATAATGTACTTAAGAAAACAAGGAGGCATAATTAGCAAAATACAAGAAACCAATAGTAAACATAAATGACGAAGTTCCTCATACCCAAACTAATTAACTAGAGCAATCTACGCTAGTTCAGGACCACGGTTTAGTTACATCACATAGTTTCGCCGTGCATAAATTCAAAGTTTTGCCATAGAAAGACAATAGTGACACATTGTCATCAACAATCAGTCCTCCATGTCGGCGGTCCAATCTTCATAGTTAGGGAGGAAGCACCCAAGCTTCTTGAGAGGCTCAAGGTCCAGATGTTGAGTGAGTAGCAGTGCTCGGACATCTTCCCGCGTGATTGGCCCATGGTAGAACATCCATGTTGGTTCGAGGACCTACTTAATGATCACTTGGGCAAGTTCACACTGTACGTGATAAAACTCAGCTCTGATTCGATGATCCGTGTCCTTCCTATGCTTGTGTCCCAACTAACAATAGCGACATCATAGGTAGTAGGTGACATGCGAAGGCGTTGATTATCCCTTCTGTACTCGAGCAGGTGATGCATGAGGTAGAATACATCAGCCATACCGGTGTGCGGTTGCTGGATGCAGTAGAAGTCGGTCTTATGACCGAAAGCCAGCCCGTGATTCATGTACTTTTTCACCTCGATATATCCACCAAACAGGCTGAAGGTTAACAGGGCACTATCGAGAACACTCTTTATGTGCTTGTAATCCTTTTCCCTGAGGTTCTTCGATGAGTCCAAGTACATCGCATGGGAGTATTCCGAGGACAGAACGATGAGGATGGCGCCCCCACCCCCCGCTGCGCAAATTAAGTACACCTCAAATTAGCCTCCATGCTTGCAAATGAATGATTAACACTTAGGAAAGGATATGTGCGGATGACTTACGTGGGATGATAAGGCAAGAGAATCACTTCCTTGTCCTTATTAGCGATCATGAATTCACCGAGGTACTTTCTCGCAAAGTCATGGTGCTCTTTGCAAACTGCCAAGAAGCTCTCGTCCATATAGAATGGGTCCGCTACGTAGATATATTTGATGTTCTCAACCCTGATGTAGTGGTTCAGATATAGTGCATACATGCGGATGAAATGGAAATCCAGCTTGGTCAAGTGGAACATGTCGTAGATGTAGTCAAATCGCATGATGGACTTATTCGCAAGCCATCTCTCGACGTACAACCTGCCACCCGGCACCTGAGCCGCGTAAAGCGGGTATCCTAGTTTTTCCGCGACCAGAAGGATTTTCTCTCTGGTCAGCACATCTTCATGGAGTCTCCATAGATCATTGTTCACTATGTGCTCTAGCGCTTTCGTAGGTAGGATCGGCTAGCCGACGACATGGAAGCATTGCGCACCTTCGACAGGTATTCTGTCTACCACCCGGGGCTCTAGAGGCGGCTTGCTGCTTGAAGCAGCTCTGGCTCCTTTAGGGCCTTTCTTGTCCGGTCTCCTCCTTTGCTTCTTGGTGGGTGGCGGTAGTGAGCCCACCATACCTTCCCTAACCACCACCCCCAGTGTCATCGGGCTAATCAGTGGACGGGCTTCGGGGCATTGCTAGGTACAGGCGGCATCTGGAGGTGTCTCCTGGAAGGATCGCTTGAAGAGAGACTTTTTGCATTCCGCCTTAGGACATTCCGGCTCTGGCAACTCAGGCAGCATCAAGTCATCATCTCCACGCTCATAGCCTGAGTCTTCGCCGTCCTGAGCCATCAATCCTCCATCATCATAGGCGGTATTGAAATACTTGTCTGGGTCATCATCATCATCCTCCATGTCATCATCAACATTTTCTTCTTTAACAACGGGGGCTACATCATCTGGCGCTAATGGAGGCTCTCCCTCACGTCGTCCGCTATCACTCGCCACGACAGGTGCAGGTAATGTGGTAGGTGGGGTGGTGTTCAGACCTTCTTGAGAAGGTGGCGTTGGCGTGATACTGGGAGACTCGAGACGAAGAAGAGACTTGGGCCAAGGCAAGAACTAGCTCTTTCATGAGCCAATCATCTTAGGGGTCTCGTCGTCATTGACTGGTACCAGAGGAGGCAAATCCTTGAATCCCGCTAAGACACTGGCCACGTTAACCTTGAAGATGCCATCGGGCATCTCTCGGTTGTGGAACATGCGGTCCTTTGCCTTTCCCACAGCCACCTTCTGGCCCTTGATGTCATAGAGTAGGGTGCACGAGGTGTCGTTGGCCTACGAAGGAGACATGTCTGCGACGTCAAACATCCAAAAGGCAACTGAAACGGAAGACTATAGACATGCTGGTGAAAAGGGTATGATGCGTAATTACCGTGAGGGCATCGAGCTCAGCCAGCGATGAAGGCCCACTGACCATGCAAGAGACGGAGGTCAGGTTGCTATGAACAGGAGAGGGACCTTTTGCGGTTGCTTGAGCAGGTGCTGGTACTCTGGTGTTCGCCAAATTGTTCTCGACAAAGCTGGGATGGGGAAAGTCCTCTAGCCGTGCATTTTGATTATTCTTCATGAAATCCCATACCGGAAGCAAGCTGACCACCGCGTCAGTGACCGCTGCAGAGACGGCCCGAGCAACCCTTCTTTGGTCTCAGCTTTGGTCTTATCGACTGCAATCTTGACCTTCTCGTCGATGCTCTGCTAAGTGACGATTGAGCATCTCTTCCTTCTTTCCTCTAGCTCCTCGGGGTAGCACGTCTTCCACAAGGCGCCATCTCCGAAACTGTGCACACGTCCATAGGACGGTGGCTTGTCCACCGGGACCTTCTTCAGTATGTTCAGGGCCCGGTTTAAAGTGGTGTCCCACTTGGGCCTCGCCGACGACTATGACGACTCGTCGCTTTCGGATGCCTTTTGGTGCTGATCTTTCTGCAAAAGGAACCTGGATGGTTTACTAATGTGACAAAACTTGCAGTTGAATTGATTGGAAGCTGTAATAAGATAATGTGGTAATATAAAAATTACCCAAAGTCTCATGAAGTCCCTCGTGATCGGGTGTGTGTAAAGGAGCTTTTTTTCTTTGTCCCACTTGTACCGGGCCCTGATCCGGTCATGCTCCAGCGGGTCGGTGAACCCTGCCAAGGGGTCTGGGATTCCGTGACTTTCACGTTCGGCATCCTCCTTGGCCCATACGGCCCTCTTCCCCTTGTAACCACGACTTTTGAGGCGGTGGGGAGGCATGTTCGTGGCCTAGAGCGCCTTCAGTTTCTCCGACTTTGCCTTGACTTCTTCTTTAGCACAATTCTCCTTGAATTTTGCAAAGTCGTCTTCCCTTATTGCCGGATTGTCAGCATGAATCTTCGTACACGGTTCATTCTTCGCAATTTCCTTTTTCACCCGAACTTTCCAGGAGGATAAGTTGTTGGTGAACATCACCATCGCCTTGTCATTTATCTTTGTCATGGTGATGTCTTTCCATAGATCTTCATATTATTTTTCATTGCCGCCGGGGAACAAGAACCTATTGTGCAACTTCTTTAGGAGCATGTTCTCCATATGTGGTATCTGCCTCAACCTCTCGTCGTTGATGTTGGTGGTTTCCCTGAGGATGCATCCAAGTTGATTGCCCCAGCACGAGCGTGCTTCCTCCGGCGCCGTTGGCTCAAACTTCTTGGGGTGCATCTCCGTGACCACAATTTGTTCGATGCCAAGATCGTTTCATCTTCGTGCCCTCTTCTTCTTTGATGCTTTACCAGCTACAACAGCATCGTTGCCAGTCTCGGGGGTGGTGTCGGTGCCGGTGCCAGTGCCAGTGTCGGTGTTGGGGTTGGTGCCACTGCCACCACCATGCAATCCCATCTGGTGTTGGTCCAGGTAATCAAAATAGTGATTTGCTCCCTCGATGGGGTCTTTGAGGCGAGCAGAACTACCCGCGACTTGGGCGTCGGTAGACAGGTTTCCTATTCAATTATTGTAAATAAAGGATATAATGAAAAGAAAAAAGGGGCCTATATTTGGTCGAAATATTGATTCATTCCCCTTCCGGAAAATTCCGGGTACTCCATATGTCCTAGTTTCTAGCACAAGTCATGCAGAAAATCACGGAAATTTTTGGCATGACCTTTGCTAAAAAGTGGACATATGGAGCACCTGAAATTTGCCGGAATGGAAATGAATCAACATTCGGGCAAAACATAGGCCACTCAGATATTTTTCGACAATTGCCACAAGTTCATATAACAGATTTGATGCTACCTCAAGAGAACATGGAAACATTATAGACAGATTTCCAAGACTTAGCAAATTAATCATTAGGTACTGCCCTAAACAAATTTGCGCTAGCTAAATTTGCTCATTTGCTAAAAAAATTGGCCTTAGCTATATTTGCTACTACCCTAATTATTTACAGTTTTTAATTTGCTACCATTTTTATATCTAATTTTTTGCTACTATTTTTATACCTATTTTTGCTAACTTGCTACAAAAATTTATTAACTTGCTAAATAACAAAAAACAAAAATTTTCTAATAGCTACCACCCTCATTTGCTAAATTTGCTAATTTTGTTTGCTAAATTTGCTAACTTGCCCTAAAATTTGCTAAATTTGCCCTAAACGGAGGCTCGGGCAGGGGAGAGGAGAGGGAGAGGAGGGCAGGGGAGAGGAGAGGCTTACAGCGATGGAGCTCAGGCTCGGACAACAGCGGTCGAGGGCGGCGGACGGCGGTGGCGGCGGCGAGGTTGAGGTTGCGCGGACATGGGAGAGGCGGGGGCGACATTGTGGTAGAGGGCGGGCAGGGGAGACACTGGTAAGGTCGAGGGCGGGCTCGGGAGATGGCTGGAGACCAGGTCGACGACAGCCATGGGCGACGGCCGGCGGTCGAGGATGACGGACGGCGCGAGGGCGGGCAGGGCGACGGCGGAGGCGACAGAGTGGGGGAAGAGGGTGTGGGGAGAGTGGGTTGGGACTTGGCGGACTTGGCAAAATTTGAGCCCTCGCGGTGGTTAACTAAAAATAGCAGTAGCGCTGGTTTAGGATCCAGTGCTATAGCTATCTTAGCAATAGCGTTGGGTTGTAAATCAGCACTACTACTAATGGCACATAGTAGTAGCGCTTTTTTAGGATCCAGCGCTACTGCTAAAAAGATAGCTATAGCGCTGGATCCTAGAAAGGTGCTACTGCTATCAGTTCCAATTTTTATTATTTTCTATTTATTATTTTACTTTTCTAGTTTTTAGTTTTATTTTTATTTATTATTTTCCTTTTCTCTTCTGTTTACTTTCCTTTTTCTTTTATATTGCTTTATCCCTTTTGTTTTTTTTCATCCCGACGACGGCGTCTCCCTCTCCCCCACTGCGTGCATATCACCGGAACCATGCATGTGGTGGTAACATATCAGTTGACCGATAATGGTTACTTAAGTGCGCACACAAAATAGATACATATATATAGATGTAGGTATCTGATCAGCTACCTCGACGACGTTTCACATTGAGCTTCTTCCCTTTCTTGTTCGTTCTCGAGTAATTGAGACCCTCCTTGTGACTTTTCTAGAGCCATGGATTACGATGTTTCTTAGGTAATGTAGTATTGATTCTTCTTTTCACGTATGCTTCATCGTCATCGTCATCTTCCCTCATCGGGTTGCCGTATTGGTCGTAGTCTTCCTCGTTGGCTACTTCATCTATTCCGATGATGCTCCTTTTGGATCTCCTCATGACAACACGGCTGGGATTGGCCGGGTAGGTTACGAAGAAGCATTATGTCATGTGCTTAGCGTGTACCCATGGCTCATTCTTGGCGATGACGTTAATGTTCACGAGAGTGCTCTTCGCGTCGGGTATAGACATGGTGGTGAAATACTAGTTTTCTCTTACGACATCCTTGGCCCATCTGACATGGAACATCGTCGCATCGTGCATTCCAGCATAGTCAAGCTCCTAGATCTCTTCGACCCTTCCGTAGAATCTCTCGGTTGTGCCATTGGCGTCAGTCACGCATTGAATTGTCACCCCAGAGTTCTGGTAATCACTATCCATGTCTTTGGCCTCCATGTAGAATGTGAAACCATTGATATCATAGGACTGATAGGTCACAAACTTGGGCGCGGGGCCATGTGCTAAGGCGTGTATGAGCAATCCATCCGTACTGCCCTCTTCCGGGGGATTTTCAAGAACTTGCTATTTAAACCAGCGCAAGAAAGTGGCATTGTGCTCTATAATAACTGCCATCTTTCGTTGACATAAGCTGCTGATACGTTGTTTCATCTGTGCACCTTGTGCATCCGTAGTATCCGTGGCACACCTAGCTTGAGGTGTACCTGAGGGAGTCTTGGATTAGGGGGTCTCCGGACAGCCAGACTGTTAGACTACAAAGATACAAGATTGAAGACTTCGTCTCGTGTCCGGATAGGACTCTACTTGGCATGGAAGGCAAGCTAGGTGTCGGTGTCAAAACCAGCGGATCTCGGGTAGGGGCTCCCGCACTGTGCGTCTTGGCCGGATGGTAACAGGAGGCAAGGGACACAAAGTTTTACCCAGGTTTGGGCCCTCTCGATGGAGGTAAAACCCTATGTCCTGCTTGATTAATATTGATGATATGGGTAGTACAAGAGTAGATCTACCACGAGATCGGAGAGGCTAAACCCTAGAAGCTAGCCTATGGTATGATCGTTTATATAGACACCAGAGAGGGTTAGGGTTACACAAAGTCGGTTACAATGGTAGGAGATCTACATATCCGTATCACCAAGCTTGCCTTCCACGTCAAGGAAAGTCCCTTCCAGACACGGGACGAAGTCTTCAATCTTGTATCTTCATAGTCCAGGAGTCCGGCCGAAGGTATAGTCCGGCCATCCGGACACCCCCTAATCCAGGACTCCCTCAGTAGCCCCTGAACCAGGCTTCAATGATGACGAGTCCGGCGCGCAGATTGTCTTCAGCATTGCAAGGTGAGTTCCTCCTCCAAGTACTTCATAGAAGATTTTGAACACAAAGATAGTGTCCGGCTCTGCCAAATAAGTTTCCACATATTGCCATAGAGAGAATAATATTTACACAAATCTAATGTGCTGACGTATTCTGTAGTGTGACACACCACGGCCAAGCCTTTATCCGAGTCGTTTTATTATCCCACCTCAGCGCATCATGCGAGGCGGTTTCCTTGGCACGTCTTGTTAAAGCAGAGATCGTCTCCCCTTATTCCGGGGTTCTCATCAATACGGGTGTGGGTAACCCAATCGCTTCTAGGACTCCTAGATTATAGGCAAGTCCAAACGGACATGGAGAGGACGCTTGATATTCACCCTCTTTATAAAGGGACAAGGCTTTTATTTTTCCCTCCCGTGCTCAATCGAATCCTTCCCCCACCTCAAGCTCAAACGCCCAAAGTTCAGGTCAGGTGCTCCGAACCTTCAGTCATGTCTGGATCTAGCCTTCAAGGCTGATGGGTGCCTTCCTCCGTCACAGAGGAAGACATCAAAATGTTGAGGGAGGCCAGATATCTGACCGCCGAGATCTTGCATCGGCTGCCTCCCCGAGGGCAGGCCGTCCCCACCCCCGAACCCAACGAAAACGTCGTGTTCGTTTCCCACTTCCTCCGAGGTCTAGGCCTTGCTCTGGATCCTTTCGTCAGGGGTTTGATGTTTTATTACAGGCTAGACTTCCATGATCTAGCTCCGGACTCCTTTCTTCATATCACGACATTCATTGTCGTGTGCGAGGCCTTCCTCCGGGTTACCCCTCACTTTGGCCTATGGCTCAAGACCTTTGAAGTAAAGCCGAAGATGATCGAGGGGCAAAATGCAGCGTGTGGAGGTGCCTCAATACGCAAGATGACGGGAGCTCCGTGGCCCAAAGGTTCCATCCCAGAGGTGTCTGAATTGTGGCAACAGGAGTGGTTCTACATCACGGCTCCTAGAAGTGCCAAGTGGGTGGCCGCCCCTGTTTTCCGCTCGGGCCCTCCTCCACAACTGATGTCATGGATAAGCAGAGGTCTGAGCTGGGGTCCAGCCAAGGATGTGCCTATACTGCAAAGCCGCATTTGAGATCTCTTCAATGGAGATTTCAGTTTGGTTGCGGTAATACAAGTTATGCTGGTTCGTCAAGTCCAGCCTTGCAAACGCCGGCCTCTTCGCCTGTGGGAGTTCAATCCCGAGGGACCGCGTGTCATTCAAAATTTTCTCGGCCTGACGCACGAGGAGATGTACGAGTCATTCTTCGGACCTCAGGTGGAGTGTTCGGAAATCACCGAGGACGTGGGCCTGAGTAGTAACTGCGCCGCCGAACAGGTAAAGTATCTTCCGGCCAAACATACTATCTCTCCTTTGTTACGAAGTTATTTTTTGACCAGCACTGGCTAACAAAGGTGAAGTTGATTCGGTGTTCGGCACCCCTCCCTGGGGGTTTGGAAAATCAGGTATTGGAAAAGATGCTCCAGATCGCACCTTGCCCGGAGCCCTTGAAGGAAGATACTATGGACGATAATACGGGCAGACGCGGGCCCTCAACGCTGCCCATTCTAACCGAGGGAGCGAGCGTCTCCATGAAGGAAAATGACCAGAAGAGGAAAAGGACTTCGCCCGGGGATTCGGAAGCCGAAGCTTCCAAACGGGAGAAGAAGTCTCCCACATAGGGTCATACCTTGGGGGGCGCTGTTGCCGCACAAAGTCCCCGGGGGGATCAATTCTCCCGCGAGTCGTAAGTGACTCGAAATACTTTAATAGTACAGATATGCCATCTTTATCTTCTGAGAGAATAACCACCGCATATATTTTTGCAGTTTGGGCCTTAGCCCCTCTCAAATGAGCTCGTATTTGTGGGATCTTCTTCCAGAGATGATGGAGAGCGAAACGCCTCCTCCAGACTCCTCCGCTCCGGAAGCGGGCGACCCTGAAGTGTCGTCGCGGAGGGCCTCTCCGAGTCCGGTGAGGCCGGAAGATAATCCCATTGACCCCCGAAGCTCCCAGTGTCCGGCTCCCGAAGAGAGCAGACAAAAGAGTCCGGCACCGTCTAGTGTGCGATCGAATGTTCTGAGGGAGTTGGTGGGGCGAGCGGCCATCTCAGATGAACACCGTGTGCTGATGAATACGGTGATGGAGAGAATATTGTCCACCGAAAGCGAATTGCATGAAGCTTTTATGAGTCTACTGACAGGCTTTGAGGTACGTAAAAGAATGTATGATAGTCCTGCACATGCTAGGTGTGCCCTGTGTAGATAGTAGCCCCTGAGACTCTGGCTGTCGTCGGAAACGACGACGAACAGAGGATCATATTCCCAGGTAATAACCATACTGCCTCTATGTGCAGGTGATGGAAGCTCCGGTGGCTAGACGGACTAGCGAGTTTGCCCATTTAGAACGGCAGTTGGATGCGGCAGACGCCGACATCGAGCTTGTTAACAAAAGGCTTGACGAGGCACAGGGTAAGTGTCATTATCTGGTAAATGCCACATAGGAAGAGCAGCATGATTCCAGTATCTTTAATATGTTGTGACTGCAGATGGAGCTACCACTGTTGAAGCCTTGTGGGCAGAACTTGCCCGAGCCAAGCAACAAGCGAGGTTGGGTAATCCGGCTGCTTTGAAGGCGGCCGAACAGTTGCATGCCGAGAAGGCCACGCATGGCTAGAGCCAAGACAAGATGGCCAAGATGGCCATATAATTAAAAGCCGCCGCCGACCATTGCCGGGTTCTTGAAAAGGAAAACCAAGCGAAGGCATCGGGCCATGAGAAGGCTGCTGTGACGAAAAAGGACCTCCGCTCCGCTATGTGGGCAAAGAAGGAGGAGCTGCGGGAAGCCGGGGATATTGTAGCTGGGAAATCCTTTATGTTGCGGAGGAAGTTCAGAGATCCACGGTATGCCCCTCTGGATCGGCTGTGGAGTTCGGAGGATGTATATATGGATTTGGCGGCGTGCGCTGCCGATGCGGCCAAGTATTTCCAGGGTCAGACAGACTGTGAAGTAGACCAGCTGTTTTGGAGAAAATTCCATTCTCCCGAGCGTCCGCTTTCATTGACAGGCCAATTAGCCGAATGGGCCGAACTAAATAGGTTGTCTGGACTCTCCATGAGGTCTGTTGTGGATCAGCTATGGCCGGAAAGGTCAAAACCGAACAGCTATTTCTGCTTGGTGCAGCAGTTCCTTGACGTGGTACCGCGCATTAATGCGATGAAGAGGTCGGCGTGCATAGAGGGCGCATGGATGGCCTTTGCCCGTGTTAAATCATACTGGGCGGAGATGGATGCTACCACTGTTGCAGTGTGAGATTCGGCCATAGGTCGAAGGGCTGCTGAGCACTACTTTGAAGAAGTTCTTGAGGGTGCTCGTTTGATAGAGACCCAGTGCTCAAAAAATATTATGTTTGAGTGATATGTAATCTCATTGTAAGCGAAATGCTTTTATAAATTTTTATAAGGCTATTTTTATACTTTTGCCTGAAAGTAATATGATGCCTCCTGGGCGGCCGTTTATGTATACATGTGTATAACCTGAAAGATTGCAGTCGTCGGCTTCAACCCCCACGCATATAATGCGGAGGTGCTCGCAAAAACAGGTGTTCACACTTAACCCAATGTCTTGGTCCTATTAAGGAGGTGATAGCGGAGCGAGCGAGGCAACCGGACTATAATGCTTTAGCACTTTCACTTAGCCATAGGAGTTTGACAGTGGGGCTACTAGATAGCCCCTGGTGGCTCCGCACTCTCCCGATTCCGGGGTGCGTACATGCCTGGCCGGAAAACGGCCCTTCGTTAAGGCGGAGGAATTCTAACATTCCCACAGGTCATCGAGTGGTTGACCAGTCTCACGCTATATCATGACAGTCAGTTTTCGGCTTTCTCTACTGAGGTGCTCGTCCGGATGAACCAGGGCACTATCGCAGTAGTTCTCCTGGTGCTACCTTAGCCGGTAAAGCGGAACGTAAGGCACCAAAACACAGGAGCCGGGCAAACCCAACATTTGACCAAAGACAATGATTCGGAGCTGATGCATATAGAGCCAAACTCGCGACGCCGAACACTCCCCAAGGTATTCGGTCTTTGTGGTATAAACCGGGCCTAAATAATGGCCTTTGTAAGAAGCCCCTTGTGTCCAGGTACGTGCATTGTTCTGGCGTGGCCACATGCCAAGACGTCAGCATCCTTCTCAACGGTGGATATGTATCAACAAGAGACAGTAAAAAAAGGTTTACGCAGGGTCTTAATCCAAAAAGAATCCTTGGAGCGGGTCCCTGCTGCACGTATGCGCCTGTGTCTCTGTTGTGCCGTATCCTGGACGGGTGTAGCACGATGATCGTCTGTAAAAGAGAGGAAGTTAAGTGAAAAAGTTGTCGTGCAAAAAGATAGTTTGTTAAAGAAACCATGTATAATTCAAGATGAGAAGAAATTGCCACTCGTCTGCACGTGTTGAGCCCCTTGTATTGACAAATAGGGGTGTGACCATTTATTCGGTATAAGTAGCGGCGCCGGACTCGATTAGTTGTATCTGAGGTCTTGACGACCTATTAGATGCTTTTGCTTCTCCGGGCGCCTTTAGTGTGTGGCTGCCAAGGTAGCCTCACTCTCTTCGGCGCGCAGGGATCACTTGATATTTCCGTGCACTGTAATGATGCCACGTGGACTGGGCATCTTGAGTGTGAGGGAGGCGTAGTGTGGTATTGCATTAAAGCGAGCGAAAGTTTCGCGTCCGAGCAGTGCTTGATAGACACTTTGAAACGGAGCGATGTGGAAAGTTAAATGCTCGTGGCGGAAGTTATTGGGGGAGCCGAATATAACTTGTAGTAGGAGGGAGCCCGTACAACGAGCCCCTGGGCCTGGCATTACTCCTTTAAAGGTAGTATTGCTATGGCGAATTTGTATTGGGTCTAACCCCATCCCGCGGATTGTATCCTGATATATTAGGTTTAGGCTACTGCCGCCATCCATCAAGACTCTTGTGAAGTGATATCCGCCAATTACTGGGTCTAATACCAGGGCAGCCCATCCTGCGTGTCGGATACTTGCTGAGTAATCGCGATGGTCGAAAGTGATCGGTTGAGATGACCAGTGGCAGGACTTCGTGGTGACAGGAACTTGGGTATATTTTCCTGGGAGTGCCGCATTGTTTTATCCCTTGATTACGTGTAACACGTTTACTGTTTTGACTTCTGGTGGAAATTTCTTTTGTTCCCCCGTGTCTTGCTTGGGGGGCTCGTCCTCGTCTTCACTTGGTGCATCCTCCCCCTTGTGTGCGGCGTTGAGCTTGCCGGACTGCTTGAAGACCCAACATTCTCTGTGGGTATGATTAGCAGGTTTACCAGGGGTACTATGAATCTGACATACTTGGTCCAGAATTTTGTTGAGGCTGGACAATTCATCCCTGGTGCCTTTAGGGGGCGGCTTTTGACCTAGCCGAGAGCTTTTGAATCCGGCATTTACTGTCGTGCCCTTCGTGTTGTCTTCTTTATTCCGGCATTTGTTATTGCTTTTGCGCCGTGATTTCCCGTTTCCATCTCTAACTTCAGATGTACTGGGGTTGCTGGTGCTGCATCTGGCAAGCCAGCTGTCATCACCCGCGCAAAAGCGGGTCATGAGGTTTGTTAATGCGGCCATCGTTCTCGGCTTATTTTGGCCGAGGTGTCTGGCGAGCCATTCATCACGAACGCTATGCTTGAAAGCTGCCAAGGCTTCGGCGTCCGGACAGTCGACAATCTGGTTCTTTTTAGTAAGAAACCTGTTCCAAAGCTTTTGGGCTGACTCTCCGGGCTGTTGAGTTATATGACTCAAATAGTCCGCATCCGGAGGTCGGACATAAGTCCCTTGAAAATTTGCCCGAAAGGCATCTTCAAGCTCTTCCCAACTTCCAATGGAGCTTTCGGGGAGGCCTTTGAGCCAGTGACGAGCTGGCCCTTTGAGCTTGAGGGGTAGGTAGTTGATGGCGTGGAGATCATCTCCTCGAGCCACATGGATATGGAGGATGTAGTCCTCAATCTAGACCCCAGGGTCTGTTGTTCCGTCGTATGCATCTATGTTTACGGGCTTGAATCCCTCTGGAAATTCGTGGTCCAGCACCTCATCGGTGAAACATAGGGCGTGTGCGGCACCCCTGTAGCTGGGTGTACCGCGTTGTTCGGATGTTTGTTGTGTTGCATTGTATGCCGGGGCGCGCTTGCGTGGTCCATAGATGGATCTTGTTGCACCGTCCTTTGGGTGCGAGCCCTCGCATGGGTCGCGTATTGTATTGTGAGCGGCGTTGTATGCCGCTCTGTGTGGGTAGAGGGGTCGTCTATCCGACCAGGTGGCCGCTTTGGAATTTGGTTGTGGGGGTTCTGAGGCCTCCTCGTCGAATTCGGGTAGTAGCTTCCACTTTGGGTAGCTCTTGGAGGGGCGATTATCGCCGTACCTTGCTGCAGTGCTGAGTATTTTACTCCATCTGAATTGGAGTGTGTCTTGCGCGGCCTTGAGCCTTTGTTTCTGCTTTTCCAGGCTCCTCGTGGTGGCAACAAGCCTTTTACGGGCAGTCTGCTGCTCCGGGTGTTTGTCCGGCGTTATGTCGTCCGGACCATTATCCTTGATAGGATTTGTTTATTCGGTTTGATTATCCGGATTGCCGTTGTCCGGCAGCGGTTCGCCCTGCTCCAGCGCTGGGTCTGTGTGATTGCTATTTCTGTCGAGGCGGGATTTGGAGCGGCGCTTGCATCGCCGCTTTGACTGCTTTTCGAGGGAACAAGCCTTCGTGCGTCCTTCCGCTCCTCATCGTCATCTTTTGGTGCGTCCACCATGTATACGTCATATGACGAGGTGGCGTTCCAGGGCCCAATAGGCGCTAGTTCTTCATCGTCTCCTTCATCGGCGTCCATACCGTCGATGTCTTCAGAGTCGAAGTTGAGCATGTCGGTTAAATCGTCGACAGTGGCTACAAAGTGGGTGGTGGGTGGGCTTTGAATTTCTTCATCGTCCGCAGCCCAATCTCGCTGACCGTAGTCCGACCAGGGCTCTCCTGATAAAGAGAGAGACTTTAGTGATTTTATAATATCGCCAAAGGGCGAGTGCCGAAAGATGTCCGCGACAGTAAACTCCATGATCGGTGCCCAATCGGATTCGATCGGCAGAGGCGCGAATGGTTCGGAGTCCGGAGAGGAGTCCGGCTCCTTGGAATCATGAGTCTCGCGGAGTGCGGGGCTGGTGTTCGGCTCGATCGCCGTTAGGATCGCAGCCCCCGAGGCGGCGTCCAGCCACCCATCCTCGATCGGCGCGGTTAGCTCCGAATTAAGGGTCGAAGCCGATGCGGGTGCGGCCTTCAGGGCACTATTAGGCGGCAGAGCTTGATCATGCTCGTCATGGCAGTGTGGCATGCTCGGTAGTGGCTCAAATCCGTCGAAGATCAAGTCCCCGCGGATGTCAGCCATGTAGTTTAAACTTCCAAATCTGACCTGACGGCCAGGGGCATAGCTTTTGATCTGCTCCAGATGGCCAAGTGAATTGGCCCACAGTGCAAAGCCGCCAAAGACAGAGATCTGTCCGGGGAGACAAGTTTCACCCTGGACCGCATCACTATCGATGATCGTAGGAGCCATCAAGCCTGACGGCGAAGACACAGAGGAACTCCCAACGAAAGCAACAATGTCGGTGTCAAAACCGGCAGATCTCGGGTAGGGTGTCCCGCACTGTGCGTCTAGGCCGGATGGTAACAGGAGGCAAGGGACACGAAGTTTTACCCAGGTTCGGGCCCTCTCGATGGAGGTAAAACCCTACGTCCTGCTTGATTAATATCGATGATATGGCTAGTACAAGAGTAGATCTACCACGAGATCGGAGAGGCTAAACCCTAGAAGCTAGCCTATGGTATGATCGTTGTTGGGTATGTTGTCCTACGGACTAAAACCCTCCGGTTTATACAGACACCGGAGAGGGTTAGGGTTACACAAAGTCGGTTACAATGGTAGGAGATCTACATATCCGTATCGCCAAGCTTGCCTTCCACGCCAAGGAAAGTCCCTTCCGGACACGGGACGAAGTCTTCAATCTTGTATCTTCATAGTCCAGGAGTCCGGCCGAAGGTATAGTCCGGCCATCCGGACACCCCCTAATCCAGGACTCCCTCACTAGGCAATACGGATATGGATATCTCCTCCTTTGTAACCGACCTTGTGTAACCCTAAGCCTCTCCGGTGTCTATATAAACCGGAGGGTTTTAGTCTATAGGAGACAACAACGACAACATACAATCATACCATAGCCTAGCTTCTAGGGTTTAGCCTCTCTGATCTCGTGGTAGATCTACTCTTAAACTACACAGCCGATATCCGTGGAGATTTGGTCTTCGACGGATTCGAGCCTCTACCTTGTGCGCCACGCGGTCACGATGAGCTTGACTTAGCTCTCCCATCGGACAGTGTTAAGGAGATCGCACCGGCAGCCGCTCCGACCCTCACTTCGGAGCTAGTTGTGCCTTCCGTGGATGGGTGGATGGACCCCGCCACGGAGGCCTTACCCTCAGCGGCGATCGAGCCGAACATCTACCTTGCCTTGCACGAGAGCCGTGTTGTTAAACTGCCGGATCCTTCTCCGGCCACGGACCCCGAACCGCCTGCGCCCGTTCCTATCGAATCCGATTGGGCACCGATCAAGGAGTTTACCTCCACGGATATTTTTCAGCACTCGCCCTTTGGCGACATACTGAACTCATTAAGGTCTCTCTCCTTGTCAGGAGAATCCTGGCCGAACTATGTCCGGCAGGACTGGGACGCGGACGACGAAGAAATTCGAGGCCCACCCACCACCCACTTAGTAGCCACTGTCGATGACTCAACCAACATGCTCGACTTCGACTCCGAAGACATCGGTCGTATGGACGACGATGCAGGAGGCGAAGAGGAACCACCGCCCACAGGGCGCTGGACGTCCACCTCATCATATGACGTATACATGGTGGACACACCAAAAGAAGACGACGACGAGGAACGGAAGGACGCAACGAAGTCTTATCCCCTCGAGAAGCAGTCAAAGCGGCGGCATAAACGCCGCCCCAAATCCCGCCTCGGCAGAAATAACGATCATACAGACCCAGCGTTGGAGCAGGGCGAACCACTACCGGACCACGGCAATACGGAGAATCAAACCGAACAAATCAATTCTATCAAAGATAATAGTCCGGATGACATAACACCGGACAGGCACCCGAAGCAGCAGAATGCCCGTCAAAGGCTTTTTGCCACTGCGAGGAGTCTGAAAAAGCAGAAGCAAAGGCTCAAGGCTGCGCAGGACACACTCCAAATCAGATGGAGCAAAGTGCTCAACGCAGCAGCGAAGTATGGTGGTAATCGCCCCACCAAGAGCTACCCGAAGCTGAAGTTGCTACCCGAATTCGATGAGGAGGCCCCAGATCCCCCACAACCAAAAATCAAAACGGCCACCTGGCCGGATAGACGACCTCACGGCCAACATGGAGCGGCAAACAACGCCACTCACAAGCCAATACGCGATCCACACGAGGGCTCGCACCAAAAGGACAGCGCAACCAGATCCATCTATGGACCACGCAAG
Source organism: Triticum urartu (assembly GCF_003073215.2). Taxonomy (NCBI): domain Eukaryota; kingdom Viridiplantae; phylum Streptophyta; class Magnoliopsida; order Poales; family Poaceae; genus Triticum; species Triticum urartu. The sequence goes on from NC_053023.1 coordinate 412,360,583, forward strand.
CGCGCCCCAGCATATGATGTAACACAACAAACATTAGAACAACGCGGTACACCCAGATACAGGGGTGCCGCACACCCCCTATGTTTCACCGACGAGGTGCTGGACCATGAATTTCCATAGGGATTCAAACCCATAAACATAGAGGCATACGACGGAACAACAGACCCTGGGGTCTGGATTGAGGACTATATCCTCCATATCCATATGGCTCGAGGAGATGATCTCCATGCCATCAAGTACTTACCCCTCAAGCTCAAAGGGACAGCTCGGCACTGGCTTAAAAGCCTCCCTGAAAACTCCATTGGAAGCTGGGAAGAGCTCGAAAACGCTTTTCGGGCAAATTTTCAAGGGACTTATGTCCGACCCTCGGATGCGGACGATTTGAGTCATATAACTCAACAGCCCGGAGAGTCAGCCCGAAAGCTTTGGAACAAGTTTCGTACTAAGAATAACCAAATAGTCGACTGCCCGAACACCGAAGCCTTGGCAGCTTTTAAGCATAGCGTCCGTGACGAATGGCTTGCCAGACACCTCGGCCAAGAAAAGCCGAGAACAATGGCAGCATTAACAAGCCTCATGACCCGCTTTTGCGCGGGTGAGGACAGCTGGCTAGCCAGATGCAGCACCAGGGACCGAAGCACATCCAAAGTTAGAGATGAAAACGGGAAATCATGACTCAGCAAAAATAATAAGCGTCGGAATAAAGAAGACAGCCCGAAGAGCACGGCAGTACACGCCGGATTCCGAAGCTCTCGGCCAGGTCAGGAAAAGCCGCCCTTTAAAGGCGCTAGAGATGAACTGTCCAGCCTGAACAAAATTCTGGACCAAGTATGTCAGATCCATAGAACACCCGGTAAACCCGCTAATCATACCCACAGAGAATGTCGGGTCTTCAAGAAGTCCGGCAAGCTCAACGCCGTACACAAGGGGGAGGATACACCAAGCGAAGATGAGGATGAGCCTCTCAAGCAGGACACTGGGGAACAAAAGAAGTTTCCACCAGAAGTCAAAGCAGTCAACGTTTTACACGTGATCAAGGGAAGCAAAGCGGCCCTCCCAGATAAATATGCCCAAGGGACTATCACCGCGAAACCCTGCCACTAGTTGTCTCAACTGGTCACTTTCGACCATCGTGATTACTCAGCAAGTATCCGACGGGCAGGATGGGCTCCCCTGGTATTATACCCAATAATTGACGGATACCACTTTGCACAAGTCCTGATGGATGGTGGCAGCAGTTTAAACCTGATATACCAGGATACAATCCGCGAAATGGGGATAGACCCAACGAAAATTTGCCATAGCAACACTACCTTTAAAGGAGTAACGCTAGGCCCAGGGGCTCACTGCACGGGCTCCCTGCTACTAAATGTTATATTCGGCTTCCCTGATAACTCCCGTAGCAAACATTTAACCTTCCACATTGCTCCATTCCAATGCGGTTATCAAGCTCTACTTGGACGCGAAGCTTTTGCTCGCTTTAATGCAATACCGCATTATGCTTCCCTCACGCTCAAGATGCCCGGTCCACGTGGCATCATTATAGTGAACGGAAGTATTAAGCGATCTTTGCGCGCCGAACAGAATGCGACTGCCTTGGCAGCCGCACACTAAAAACGGCCTCACCAACTAAAGCATTTGATAGGTCGTCAAGACCACGGACGCGGTTAGACGAGTCCAGCGCTGCTATATGTAATTTGTACCGGATTGATGGCCACACCCCTATTACAAATACAAGGGACTCAACGCGCACAGACAAGTGGCAATTTGTACTCATTTCTAGTTATACATGGTTTCTTTAAAAAAACACCTTTTTGCACGACAACTTTTTCACCTAAGTTCCTATCTTTTACAGATGACCATCGTGCTACACACGTCCAAGATACGGTACAACGGAGACACAGGCGTAGACGTGCAGCAAGGACCCGCTCCAAGGATTCTTTTTATATTAAGACCCTGCGTAAACCTTTTTTACTGTCTCTTGTTGATACACATCCACCGAATTCTCAGCACAATTGAGAAGGATGCTGATGTCTTGGCATGTGGCCACATCAGAATAGTGCACGTACCTGGACACAAGGGGCTTCTTACAAAGGGCACTATTTAGGCCCGGTTTATACCATAAAGACGGAATACCTTAGGGAGTGTTCGGCGTCGCGAGTTTGGCCTTATATGCATCAGCTCCGAATGATTGTCTTTGGTCAAATGTTGGGTTTCCCCGGCTCCTGTGTTTTGGTGCCTTACATTTCGCTTTATCGACTAAGGCAACACCAGGAGAACTGCTGTGATTGTGCCCTGATTCATCCGGACGAGCACCTCAGTAGAGGAAGCCGAAAACTGACTGCCATGATATAGCGTGAGACTGGTCAACCACTCGATGACCTATCGGCATGTTAGAATTCCTCCGCCTTAACGAAGGGTCGTTTTCCGGCCAGGCATGTACGCACCCCGAGGTCGAGAGAGTGTGGAGCCACCAGGGGCTATCTAGTAGCCCCACTGTCAAACTCCTATGGCTAAGTGAAAGTGTTAAAGCATTATAGTCCGGTTGCCTCGTTCGTTGCGCTATCACCTCCTAAATAGGACCAAGATGTTGGGTTAAGTGTGAATACACGTTTTTTTGCGAGCACCTCCGCATTATATGCATGGGGGCTGAAGCCGACGACTGCAATATTTCAGGTTATACACATGTATACATAAACGGCCGCACAGGAGGCATCATCTTACTTTCAGGCAAAAGTATAAACACAGCCTTATAAAATTTCATAAAAACATTGTGTTTATAATGGGAATACATATCATTCAAACATAATATTCTTCGAGCACTGGGCCTCTATCAAACAAGCCCCCTCGAGAACCTCCTCAAAATAGTGCTCGGCAGCCACTCGGCCTATGGCCGAACCCTGCGCCGCAACAGTGGTAGCGTCCATCTCCGCCCAGTGTGCTTTAACATAGGCAAGGGCCATCCGCGAGCCTTCTATGCACGCCGACCTCTTCATCGCATTAATGCGCGGCACCGCACCAAGGAACTGCTGCACTAAGCTGAAATAGCTGTTCAGCTTTGGCTTTTCCGGCCATAGCTGATCCACGACAGACCTCATGGCGAGTCCGGACAACCTATTTAGTTCGGCCCATTTGGCTAGCTGATCAGTCAATGGAAGCGGACGCTCTGGAACGTTGAATTGCGACCAGAACAGCTTGTCCACCTCACGATCTGTTTGACCTTGGAAGTATTTGGCTGCATCGGCAGCGCTCGCCGCCAAGTCCATATATGCATCTACCGAACACCACAGCCGATCCAGAGGGGCATACCGTGGATCTCCGAACTTCCTCCGTAGCATGAAGGGCTTCCCAGCCGCAATATCCCCGGCTTCCCGCAGCTCCTCCTTCTTCGCTCTCATAGCAGAGCGGGTGTCTTTGTTCGCCATCGTGGCCTTCTCAAGGTCCGTTGCCTTCGCTCGGTTTTCTTTTTCAAGGAGCCGGCAACGGTCGGCAGTGTCTTTTAATTCTACGGCCATCTTGGCCATCTTCTCTTTGCTCTCGCAATGTGTGGCCTTCTCGGCTTTCAACTCTTCGGCCGCCTTCAAAGCAGCCGCATTACTAATCCTCGCTTGTTCCTTGGCTAAGGCAAGTTCTACCCGCAAGGTTTCCACGGTGGCAGCTCCATCTGCAGTCACAACATATTAAAGATACTGGCATCATGCTGCTCTTACTATGTGGCATTCACCAGAAAATAACACTTACCCTGTGCCTAATCAAGCCTCTTGTTAACAAGCCAGATGTCGGCATCCGCTGCATCCAGTTGCCCTTCAGTCCGGCAAATTCATGAGTCCGGCTAGCCACCGGAGCTCCCGCTACCTGCACATCAAAGCGGTATGGTTATTACCGGGGACTACGTTCCTCTGTTTGCCGTCGTTTTCGGCGACAACCAGAGTCTCAGGGGCTACTATCTACATAGGGCACACCTAAAAATGTGCGGTACCATCACAAATGTATGTCATTTTACGTACCTCAAAGCCCATTAATAGACTCATAAAGGCATCATGCAACCCGCTTTCGGTGGATGAGATCCTTTCCATCACCGTACCCATCAATGTACGGTGTTCTTCTGAGATGGCCGCTCGCTCCAACAGCTCCCTCAGAACGTCCGACCGCATACCAGACGGTGCCAGACTCTTTTGTTTGCTCTCTTCGAGAGCCGGACACTGGGGACTTCGGGGGTCTATGGGATTATCTTCTGGCCTCACCAGATCCGGAGAGGCCCTCCGTGACGACACTTTGGGGTCGCCCGCTTCTTGAGCGGAGGAGTCCGGGGGAGGCGTTTCACTCTCCATCATCTCCGGAAGAAGATCCCCCGAGGACAAGCTCAGCTGAGAAGGGCTAAGACCCGAACTGCAAGATATATGTGGCGGTCATTTTCTCAGAAGAAAGATAGTATACCTTCACTATTAAAGTATTTTTTGGATCACTTACGACTCGTTGGAGGGCTGATCCCCCCATGGACTTTGTGCGGCAAGAGCACCCCCCGAGGCAGGACCCTTTGTTGGAGACTTCTTCTCCCGTTTGGAGGCCTCGGCTTCCGGATCCTCGGAAGCAGTCCTCTTCCTCCCCCGGTTATCCTCCTTCATGGAGGCGCTCATTCCCTCGGTTGGAACTGGCAGCGATGGGGGCCCGCGTCCGCACGTATTATTCCCCCTGTATCTTCCTTTGAGGGCTCCGGGCAAGGTGCGAGCTTGAGCATCTTTTCCAATACCGGATTTTCCAAACCCTCAGGGAGGGGGGCCGAACACCGAATCATCTTCGCCTTTGTTAGCCAGTCCTGGTCAAAGAGCGATCTCTCAGAAATAACTTCATGATGAACAAAAGATGGTGTGTTCGGCTAGAGTATTTCTTACTTGCTCGGAGGCGCGGTTACTGCTCAGGCCCACATCCTCGGTAGTATCCGGACACTCTATTTGAGGTCCGAAGAATGACTTGTACATCTCCTCGTGTGTCAGGCCGAGGAAACTTTGAATGGCACGTGGTCCTTCTGGGTTGAACTCCCACAAGCGAAGGGGCCGGCGTTTGCAAGGCTGGACTCGACGAACCAGCATAACTTGCATTACCACAACCAAATTAAAATCTCCCTCAAAGAGATCTTGAATGCGGCTTTGCAGTATAGGCACGTCCTTGGCTGGACCCTAGCTCAGATCTCTGCTGATCCATGACATCAGTTGTGGTGGGGGGCCCGAGCGGAAAGCGGGGGCAGCCGCCCACTTGCCACTTCTGGGAGCCATGACGTAAAACCACTCCCGTTGCCATAATTCGGACACCTTTGGAAAGGAACCTTTCGGCCATGGAGCTCCTGCCATCTTGCCTATTGACGCGCCTCCGCACGCTGCATGTTGCCCCTCGATCATCTTCGGCTTCACTTCAAAGGTCTTGAGCCACAGGCCGAAGTGAGGGGTAATGCGGAGGAAGGCCTCACACACGACAATAAATGTCGAGATGTGGAGAAAGGAGTCCGGAGCTAGATCGTGGAAATCTAGCCCGTAATAGAACGTCAAACCCCTAAAGAAGGGATCCAGAGTGAGGCCTAGGCCTCAGAGGAAGTGGGAGACGAACACGACGTTCTCGCCGGGTTCGAGAGTGGGGACGACCTGCCCTCGAGCAGGCAGCCGATGCAAAACCTCGGCGGTCAGGTATTTGGCCTCCCTCAACTTCTTGATATCCTCTTCCATGACGGAGGAGGGCATCCACCGGCCTTGAAGGCTAGATCCGGACATGATTGAAGATCTGGAGCACCTGACCTGGGCTTTGGGTGTTAGAACTCGAGGCGGGGGAGGGGTTCGATTGAGCATGAGAGGGAAAAAGCGAAAACCTTGTCCCTTTATAAAGAAGGTGAATATCAAGCGTCCTCTCCATAGCCGTTTGGGACTTGCCTATGATCTAGGAGTCCTAGACACATTTGGGTTACCCACGACCGTATTAATGAGAATCCCATAATTGGGGGAACATGATCTCTGCTTTGAAAAGACGTGTCAAGAAACCGCCTCGCATTATGTGTGGAGCTGGTTGAAGAAAAACGGTTCGAATAATCACCGGGCCATGACATAAGGTCATGCTACCAAAACAAGTCAGCAAATTAGATTTGCGAAAATATTATTCTCTCTATGGTGGTATGTGGAACTTATTTTGTAGGGTCGGACACTATCCTCGTATTCAAATTCTTCTGTGACGTATTCGGAGAAGGAATCCGCCTTGCAATGCCGAAGACAATACTACGCGTCGGACTCATCGTCATTGAAGCCTGGTTGAGGGGCTACTAAGGGAGTCCTGGATTAGGGGGTCTCTGGACAGCCGGACTGTTAGACTATGAAGATACAAGATTGAATACTCCGTCTCGTGTCCGGATAGGACTCTACTTGGCGTGGAAGGCAAGCTAGGCAATACGGATATGGATATCTCCTCCTTTGTAACCGACCTTGTGTAACCCTAACCCTCTCCGGTGTCTATATAAACCGGAGGGTTTTAGTCCGTAGGAGACAACAACGACAACATACAATCATACCATAGGGTAGCTTCTAGGGTTTAGCCTCTCTGATCTCGTGGTAGATCTAATCTTGTACTACCCATATCATCAATATTAATCAAGCAGGACATAGGGTTTTACCTCCATCAAGAGGGCCCGAACCTGGGTAAAACATTGTGTCCCCTGCCCTCCTGTTACCATCCGGACTAGACGCATAGTTCGGGACCCCCTACCCGAGATCCGCCGGTTTTGACACCGACAGTACCCATAACTGAGATAGTCGTGCACCGTCATCATCAACGAGGCTCTCATATGGAAATATTCTCCTTTCCCGGCGTCCCATGTCCATGCATTTTCCATAACGTGTCTAGCTCCTCTTGCAGAAGCCCCATATACAGGTTAATACTATTTCCTGGTTGTTTCGGCCCTTGAATCAGCATGCTCATGTGTATGTACTTTGTCTTCATGCACTTCCATGGGGGGAGGTTGTACATCCATACAAAACACGGGCCATGTGTTGTGGTTGGTGTTCTGGTTTCCAAATGGATTCATGCCATTGGTACTCGCACCAAGCACGATGTTCCTTGGATCTTCTGCAGCAAATCCATATATGGCGTTGAATGCTCTCCATTGGCTACCATCTACGAGGTGTCTCAGCCTCGCATCATCTCTATCGTCGGGATTCTTCCTCTCCACGTGCCAGCGCATGAGATTTGCTTCCTTAGGATCTACAAAATACCGCTGCAGACGGGGAGTGATCGGAAAGTACCATACAACTTTCTGAGGAGCCTTCTTTCCTGCCTTCTTGTATCGAGAAGCATTGCACACTGGACAACTGGTTTTTCCCACGTGCTCCCCCCGATAAATGATGCAATCGTTGATGCATGCATGGTACCTAATGTGCGGCAAATCAAAAGGGCAAACTATTTTCTTGGCCTCCTCGACACTAGTAGGACACAGGCTCCCTGCGGGAAGAACTTTATTATGTAGAAAATTCAAATGCTCATCGAGGTTTTTGTCTGTCCATTTGTTTTTGGCCTTCATCTTTAGAAGTTTGAGCGTGAAACTCAAGCGGGTCACCTCGGGATCGCAACCGTCATACAATGGAGTCCTCGAGTCTACTTCAAGTTGCGCCAACTTGGCCTCCTCTCTAGAAGCAGCTCTTTCGCTAGTCGTACTCTTGCGAAGGAGGTCTCGAACATGAGGGTCCTAGACGACTGCACTTAGTAGCGTCGAAGACTGCGGCGTGACTGTCGCCTCTTCTCCACCATGTCCGGACTCTTCTTTGCTGTGTCCGGAATCTTCTCCGCCGCCGTCATCATTTCGAGACTCTTCCCCGCCGACATGTCCGGTGCCATCGTCTTCTTGTCGATCGGCCATCTCTTCGTATAGCCCCATGTCGTTATTCCCTGTCATGTGGACATCCTCATCATCATCATCATCTTCTTGAATTATCCACTGAGTATAGCCATCCGTGAAACCATTCATCAGCAGGTGCGCCTTCAAAGTGCCACGATCAAAAGTGTCCAAAAGGACTCCTTCCTTGCATCTTGCACACGGACATCTAATCCCAGTCTGATTATTTGAATACATGTCCATCACCACAGATTGCATGTACCGCTCCACCTTCCATCCACTCACCTTCATGACCGACTGCACTGTATAAAATTTTGGCATGACCTTGCCTAAAAATAGGACATGTGGGTTTGCTCGAAATTCACCGAAACAAAAATAAATCGACATTTCGGCAAAACATAAGCAACTCGATCATGGGCATGTCACTAGCACAAATCTCAAACACACATATTCTCATTCACACACATATTCCCATTCTTGAAATGAACAACTTTTTACTCACCTATATATATCTCCCGAGAGAGACCGAGAGCAGTCGGTGAATTAGATGATGAGAGAGAACAATCGACAGAGCACGTGTGGTTGGCTAAATAGCTAGCTAGATCTAGTTATTGTGAGGAGAGGTGAATCTAGCTAGCTAACTAATGGAGAGGGGTTATGGTGGATGGGGGCATTAATGGGGGAGAGAAGAGAGGTGTACTAGAAAGAGAGAGGCCATTTCTGGAGGAGGGTGCCATTAATGAGGAGAGAAGAGAGGTAGGAGGAAGAGAGAAGAGAAACAATGGTGGAGCTAGAGTGGAGAGGGGAAAGGAGGGGGAGAGAGAGCAAAGTGGGTGAGAGGAGGGGAAGCGGGTGGAAAAGGTGGCACTAGCCACAACTAGCAGTAGCGCTGCTTTGCAACAAGCATTGCAGCTATCAGACTTAGTAGTAGCACTTTCCAGGAAAAGTGCTACTACTAAGTGGGGCCCACTAGCAGTAGCGGCGCATAAAAATAGAGTGCTGCTACTAAACTATTAGTAGTAGCGCTTTTTTCTGTACACCGCTACAACTACAAAAACAGTCGGTGGCCCAGTCTGGTCCCACATAGTAGTAGCGCGTTTCTGCTTCACTCCGCTACTACTATGGAGTTACTAGTAGTGCTTTGCAGGAAAAGCGCTACTGCTAAATAGCAGCAGTGTTTAGTTCTCTCCAGCACTACTACTATGCTACTGCATATAAGCATTTTCCTAGTAGTGGTGTCGTGGACTTGGCTGGAATCTGCAAACATTTTATTCAAGGAGAAAACGAAATAATATGGGCTCTTTATTAGATCAATAATAATGCATAAGAGCCACTCAACATTTACAACGTGGTCTTCTCCTCATACTGACTCAACAAAAGGAAAGAATTTCAGAGAAACACACTGCAATATTTATGGAGTTTTAAGTTTTTTCTTGAAGGAAGCACATTAAAGAAATAAAAACAAAAACGAGAAAAACTATTTACATGGGAAAGCTCCCAACAAGCAAAAGAAGAAATGGGAAATATTTTTGGGTTTTCTTTTAATACTAAATTAAATTAAACTAGAAAGAAAAACCGAAAAGAAGCGAGAAATGTTTTTGGATTTTTCTTAAGGTTTTTTCAAACACACAAGAAGAAAGCGAGAAACTGAAACTAACATGGATTATACAATGAAAAAGTGTGAACACCGACAACTGCAATGAAATGTCTGAACATGAATGTAATGTCGGTGGGAAATACATACTTGACAGATCACGGGTTCCGGCAAAACCCTCAAGGTTCGAACATGGGGGTGTGCGTGAAGGTTTTCTCCCTATCGATCGACGCCCTAGCTCTCTAAGATCTCGCGGACGAACCCGACGAACTTGCAACACAAAGACACAAGATTTATACTGGTTCGGGCCACCGTTGTGGTTTAATACCCTACTCCAGTGTGGTGGTGGTGGATTGCCTCTTGGGTTGACGATGAACAGTACAAGGGGAAGAACAGCCTCCCGAGGTTGAGGTGTTCTTGTGCCTGGTGCACTTGTGTGGGTGAGATGCCTCTGAATCCGTTCTCGATCCGTCCCCTACTGTGGTGGCTAGCTCTACTTATATAGGCCATGGTCCTCTCCCCAAATATTGAGCGGGAAGGGATCCAAAAATGGCCAATTTAAAAGGGGACAACTAGTACAGCTTATCCTGACAAAAGCGGTCTTCGCCTGCAAAAGGCTCTGGTGATGACGCCGTCTTGGGCTCCATGGTGACCTCCATCTTGCCGTCCTGCTGGTCTTGGTCTCGTTGCACTGATATGGAAACCTTTCCTTGATGCCTCGGTACTCCATGCCCGCGCTTGCCCCCTTGGCACCAAAGAGGAAGCAAGGACACTACGCGCGGTGGCGCTCGCCTGGTCTCGATCATCATGGCTCACGTCACGAGTACCTCGCGAGGTTTGCCTTGCCTTGATCTCTCCGCCCCTCGTGAGCCTTCCTGGCGAGGCCGCTCCTGAGGACGTCTTGCGTCGGTCGCCTCGCGAGGCTTGGGCCCACGCGAGGATCTTGAATACCTCGTCAATGAAGATGGGCCGTACAGACCTTCCAACCCAGCCATGCCGCGGGCCGCCGGCAGGCAAGTCTAGGGACCCCCGTTCCTAGGACACCGACGAGAGCCCCCGGGCCCAAGGCGCGCTCAGGCTTGTCTTAAAGGCGAAGCCAAAGGACAAGTGTGGAGCACCGCGGGCCCCAAAAGCCTGCAGCTTCGGTTGACGCGTGGCTGTTGATTGGACGTGGGCGTCTCCACTTCCCCATGCTACCTTGAATCTGCCTGGCTATACGGCCCTCGCAACCTACATAGTTATTCTCCCATCGCCCACGCCTTGCTTCCCCAGTCCCTCTGCTTCCTCGAGACTCTGCTCGTCCTCTCCAATCTGACCTGCACTCTGCTTGCTTCATCGCCATGGCGCCGAAACAAGCAGACAAGGGGAAGAAGCCTCTGTCTTCGCCAAGTGTGCCTCAAGCCGCCGAGCCTGCAGTCGACTAATCCTTGGTGCTCAACGATGAGGCCATGGACAAGGTGCATCCCATGCTCGCCACCAGTTTCAACGAGTGGGGGGAGACGGTGGCTTGGCCTGCGTCTCGCGCTCACATTTCTCGGGCGATCACCGAGGTCCCTATCTTCATTGATGCCCTTTGGGCTGGCCTGATTACCCCTTTCTCTGCCTTCTTCAACGCAGTGGTTGAACATTACGAGATCCATATGCTGCATCTCGACCCCCAATCTGTGACTCTCCTCGCTGTCTTCGCCTTCGTGTGTGAAGCCATGGTGGGCATCGGTCCTTCTGTGGCCCTTCTCCGCCATTTCTTCTCATTGCATCTGACTGATCCCCGACAAAGCTCGTGGCGCGTGAGCTTCCAGGCCGTGGCCGCGACGGCGGACGTGGGGATCGGCTTCGAGCTTCCTCCCTCCACGCGCAAGTTTCAGACCCGGTGGGTATTTATCGACGCCGGTGTGCTCGGCCCTCTGCTCCACGCCCCGTTAGCGCCTGCCGTTTCCCACTCCGGCTGGGGCCGCAAGAGTCTCGCGAGCCCCCGTCTTGTCCCCGTCTGGCTCAGGCTAAGGATGCTGAAGGACCGCGGTGTGACCGCACCGATGGTGGTGAAGGAGTTCATCAAGCGCCGGGTTGCTCCGCTTCAGCACCATTCTCGCCCGATGTGGACCTTGCTCAGCAGTCAGGACCATATGAGGTTTCAGGAGTCCGGGCTCCCCCTTGGGACGCGGCAAACGATGCTCAAGCTCCTGACAGGTTTCCCTTCGCCGGACGACTTGCCTGGGAAGAACTGTCTGCTGTACCGCTGTAGGAACAAGGCTGAATTTGAAGGGAGCATGCCTCCCTTTGACAAGTGGGGGCTGCGTCCAGACAGCCTGGTGGGGTCCCGCGAGAACCCTGCTAGTGTGGTTCCCCTCTTCGTCGCTGGCTCCGAGCTCGTCCCGAATGTGGGTGCAGGGGGACGAGCGTCGCCAGAGGCTGGCGGCATGAGTGCTGATGTGCAGACGCCGCCTGGGGCTCCTGGGGCGTCGTCCTCAGGATCCCGTGATTCTGGGACGCCAGTCGCTGAGTGTAACGCCCACGATGCGGCTATAGCTCCCACGTGTCGAGGCACGACTTAGAGACATAACCGCATTGAAAGCAATGTCGCAAGTCAGGCAATCATTACAACATCCCATGTAATACATAATAAAAGGGGAAGATAACATAGTTGGCTTACACTCGCCACGTCACATCAGAGTACATAAATAACATCCATCAAACAATCACTCATGGCCCGACTACGGCGCCAAAATGGAAAAGAACCCAACATGCGACAAGGCCCTGAATCAAACCCCAACTAGGCACCACTACTGATCATCGGGAAAGGAAACATAATAACGCTGAGAGTCCTCGTCGAACTCCCACTTGAGCTCGTACTCGTCACCTGGAGCGAAATCACCTGGACCTGCATCTGGAGTTATAGTATCTGTGAGCCACAGGGACTCAGCAATCTCGCACCCTCGCGATCAAAACTATTTAAGCTTATAGGAGTGGATGAGGCAAATATATGTGGAGCTGCAGCAAGCGACTAGCATATATGGTGGCTATCTTATTCGCAAAAGAGAGCGAGAAGAGGAGGCAAAGCACGATCGAGAATCTAGAAGAGCAACCTGCGCAAGCATTATTCCAACGCCGTGTCCACTTCCCGGACCCCGCCGAGAAGAGGCCATCACGGTAACACACACAGTTGATTCATTTTTAATTAATTAAGGTTTAAGTTATCTACAACCGGACATTAACAAATTCCCATCTGCCCATAACCGCGGGCACGGCTTTCGAAAGTTCAATCCCTGCAGGGGGTCCCAACTTAGCCCATGACAAGCTCTCACGGTCAACGAAGGAAAAGACCTCCTCCCAAGACGTTCCGATCAGGCTCGGTATCTCGGTAACTCAAGACACTTCGACAGGTTAAAGCAAGACCAGCAACACCGCCCGAATGTGCCGACAAATCCCGATAGGAGCTGCACATATCTCTTTCTCAGGGCACACTCAGATTGTCTTAGGTACGGGTAGGCCAGCCCAGAGTTGCCCCTGGTGGCCCCCGGTAGCTGACAGGTGGACCAACACTCAGAGGAGCACTGGCCCGGGGGGGTTAAAATAAGATGACCCTTGAGTCTGCAGAACCCAAGGGAAAGAAAAGGCTAGGCGGCAAATGGTAAAACCAAGGTTGGGCATTGCTGGAAAAGCTTTAATCAAGGCGAAATATCAAGGGGTTCCCATTATAACCCAACCGCGTAAGGAACGCAAAATCCGGGAACATAACACCGATATGACGGAAACTAGGGCGGCAAGAGTGGAACACGGAAACTAGGGCGACAAGAGTGGAACAAAACACTAGGCGAGAGGCCGAGCCTTCCACCCTTTACCAAGTATATAGATGCATTAAGATAACATAGCAATATAATGATATCCCAACAAGTAAATAAATGTTCCAACAAGGAACGGCCTCCAATCTTCACCTGCAACTAGCAACGCTATAAGAGGGGCTGAGCAAAGCGGTAACATAGCCAATCAACGGTTTGCTAGGACATGGTGGGTTAGAGGTTCAACATGGCAATTGGGAGGCTGACAAGCAAAAGGTAGGCATCGTAGCATTGGCATAGCAAGAGCGAGCAAACTAGCATAGCAAAGATAGTAGTGATTTCGAGGGTATGATCATCTTGCCTGCACAGTTGTCAGAGTTGACTGGATCCTCACAAGCAAACTCAACGGGCTCCTCGGTAGCGAACTCGTCTCCCGGCTCTACCCAACAAGACAAACAAGCAACAAGGATACAATCAACCACGTGCAAGACCAAGCAATATGATGAAATGATGATATGCTATGCGGGATGCGATGCGGGATGCAAAATGCAAGATATGACAGGAAATGCATGAACCTGGCCTCAACTTGGAATTCCAAGGGTGCCACTGGATAGAGGGGATGAAATCGCTTGAAAACGATATAAAGATCATTGGAATCGGAGTTACGGTTTGGAAATGGCAAGCGTTTTAAGATATGACACCGGTCTGCGATTTACAGCAAGTAGGCATCTAAATGCAACGAAATGAACATGCTACAGCCACCAAACATGACAACAAAATACATGGAAGGGATGCACACAAGATGCTTAACAAAAGACTAGCACTGAGCCACGGCCAATTCATCCATTAAGATTCAAACAAGCATGGCAAAAACGCAAATGCAAAACAGATTCCAGACTTAGTGAAATTAACACTAGTCTGAAATTTCAGATCACGATGCTCTCTTCGGAGCAGCAAAACAACATGATACATGACCTGAACATGACAAGTAAGAACATGGCATGGAGCTACTCAACAAGCTTAACAAAAGACCCAAAGTGACCTGGGGCCAAAAGGGTTCACAAAATATATTAACGGGCACACGAACATAGCTAAAACACAATCAGTTTTCAGACTTAGTGAAAACTGAGACATGCTGAAATATAACTCACGAAGGCATGTAAACGAGCTCGATGCACTCACCATGGTGCAAGTCACAGCAAGGCAAGCATACATCCATTAAGAAGGCACAAAATACAAGCTATAGACATGGCAAGAACAATGGCATAGCATGCACGGATCAACTACAACAACGCCGGCAAAATCGCAAACGAGTTGACGATCTGCCCAGATTCACCACGAAGCAAAAGTAGAGCTCGATTGACTCAAGCTATGGTGCTCCATAATTGCAAACAAAGACATGGATGGATAGAGTAACATGAATACAAAAGTCCCTTACTGATCATCCTCAAAAGAGGCACGGATCATTAGGAAACAAGCTGAACATATGGCATCATGAACTAAAATATCCCAGACTTAGTGAAAACAACTAAGTCCCTGAAAACAGATTTACCGGGTGCCTCACTTTGCAAGCTTGCACAAGTCACCACACACATCCTAAAAATGCATGGGTTGCACCTCTGGAAAGAAGACAAAATGCTTAACAAAACATATGAAGGACTCACAGGCATAGCATGCACACAATAATCATGGCAAAAATGACAAAAGTCTAAGATGAACTAGCAGATCTGACAATTAACTCACGAAGCCTCTTCTAACAGCATTTTGGGCATCAAGATGAACTCCAATGAAAATGATGCAATGGAATGAAATGATGTACTCGTCGAGACGAACATTTTGATATATTATATGCCCAAATCGGAGCTACGGATGCAAAGTTACGGGCGGTCAAAGTAGGCATAAAAATTAGGGTTCGGGGATAAAAGTCAACCGAGATGATTTTGGATCTGAGATCCAGATCGGGGCTGCACGGAAATCGAGGAACGCCGGGGGAGCACTGTTCGCCGGAGCTTCACCGGAAATGGCGGGGACGGCGGCCGGAGATGGCGGATCCGAGCCCGGGGCGGCGGCGTGGTGCGGCGGCGAGCTCGGACGGGGCGGCGCCGGCGAGGTGGTGGCCTGGAGAGGCGGCGGTCGCCGGCCGGCGTCGGGGCGCGGGCTCCGGCGTGGAGCCGCGGCGGCGCGGGCAGCGGAGGACGGCGGCGCGGGGCGGTAGAGGACAGCGGCGGAGATGGGCTCGCGGGGGCCCCTCCTGGGCCTCCCGGGCCGGGACGGCGGCGGCGGCGGCGTTGCCCACGTGGCAAGGCGGGAGTGGCGGCGGAGGAATGTCCGGCCGGGTCGGACGTGTCCGGCTTGGCGCGGAGATGTTTTTTTTAGAACTAGGGTTTCGAGGGGGAAGACGAGATCCGAAAATGGAGGGGGTATATATAGGCATAAGTAGGGCTAGGAGAGTCCAAATGAGGTGCGGTTTTCGGTCACGCGATCGTGATCGAACGCTCTAGGACATGGAGCAGAGTTTGGTGGGTTTTGGGCCAAATTGGAGGGGTGTTGGGCTGCAACACACACGAGGCCTTTTCGGTCCCTCGGTTAACCGTTGGAGTATCAAACGAAGTCCAAAGTTGGAGTATCAAACGAAGTCCAAATGATACGAAACTTGACAGGCGGTCTACCGGTAGTAAACCAAGGCCGCATGGCAAGTCTCGGTCCAATCCGGAAATGTTTAATCCCCACACACGAAAGAAAGCTAGAAATGACCTCCGGATGAGAACGAAGCGCCGGAATGCAAAACGGACAACGGGGAAAATGCTCGGATGCATGAGACGAACACGTATGCAAATGCAATGCACATGATGACATGATATGAGATGCATGAAAACAAAAACAACACACGGAGACAAAGACCCGACCCCGAGAAACAAATATAACTTAACGCCGGAAATGGCAAGAGTTGGAGTACAAATTGGAAAGTCGTATCTGGGGCGTTACAACACTCCACCACTACGAAAAGATCTCGTCCCGAGATCTAGGACTGAAAGAACTCCGGGTACTCAGAACGGAGGTGATCCTCGCGTTCCCAGGTAGCTTCACGGTTGGAATGGTGAGACCACTTGACTTTCAGAAATTTGATTGACTTGTTGCGAGTCTTACGTTCACTCTCTTCAAGAATAGCAACTGGGTGCTCACGATAGGAGAGATCTTCTTGGAGCTCAATGTCCTCGAAGTTGACGGTGCGGTCAAGCGTCTTGAAGCACTTTCGAAGCTGAGAGACATGGAACACATCATGAACATTTGCAAAGTTTGAAGGAAGCTCGAGTTGATAGGCGAGGTCGCCTCTCTTGCTAACAATCTTGAAAGGTCCCACGTATCTAGGGGCAAGTTTCCCTTTGATACCGAAGCGACGAGTACCTTTCATGGGAGAGACGCGGAGGTAAACATGATCTCCGATCTCGAAAGCCAAATCACGGTGCTTACTATCATAGTAGCTCTTCTAGCGGGATTGGGCTGCTTTGAGGTTATCACGAATGACTTTGCACATTTCTTCTGCTTCTGTGATTAAGTCATTACCCAGCAGCTGACGTTCACCGGTTTCAGACCAGTTGAGAGGGGTACGGCACTTCCTGCCATACAGAATTTCAAATGGGGCCTTGCCCGAACTTGCTTGAAAACTGTTGTTGTATGAGAATTCAGCATAAGGAAGACAATCCTCCCACTTCATGCCGAAGGAGATCACACAAGCCCTGAGCATATCTTCAAGAATCTGGTTGACACGCTCGACTTGACCGCTTGTTTGAGGATGGAAAGCAGTGCTGAAGCGGATGTTGGTGCCCATGGCCTTCTGGAAAGAATCCCAAAACTTTGAGGTAAAGATGCTGCCACGGTCTGAAGATATCACTTGAGGAATACCGTGCAGAGAGACAACGCGAGAGGTATAGAGTTCCGCCAATTGAGCTGCAGTGATCGACTCTTTGATAGGCAGAAAGTGAGCCACTTTGGTGAGTTTATCGATGACAACAAATATAGCATCATTGCCACGCTTGGACTTTGGAAACCCAGTCACGAAGTCCATTTCAATGTGGTCAAACTTCCATTCTGGAATGGCAAGAGGTTGGAGGAGACCAGCTGGCCTTTGGTGTTCTGCCTTCACTCTTCTGCAGACATCACATTCATTCATGAATTGAGCGATCTCGTGCTTCATTTGAGTCCACCAATAAGCTTGCTTGAGGTCCTGATACATCTTCGTGCTCCCAGGGTGGATGGAGAGGAGAGAATTTTGAGCCTCGTTCATGATCACTTTACGAAGTTCATCTTTGGGCACAACAATACGATCCTCGAAGAAGAGAGTGTCCTTGTCATCAAGGCGGTAGCACTTGTACTTGGACTGACTCTTGGCAATCCCAATCTTCACCTTTTTTACCATAGCATCAAGAAGTTGGGCTTGGCGAATCTGGTCTTCTAAGGTAGGAGAGACTTGAAGGTTGGCGAGGAAACCTTGAGGAACAACTTGCAGATTAAGTTTGCGGAAAGCTTCACAAAGCTCGGGTTGATAAGGCTTGAGAATCAGACTGTTGCAGTAGGCCTTTCTGCTCAAAGCGTCAGCAATCACATTGGCCTTGCCTGGAGTATACTCAATACTCGGGTTATACTCTTGAATCATTTTGACCCATCGAGTTTGCCTTAGGTTGAGATTAGGCTGGGTGAAGATGTACTTGACACTCTTGTGATCGGTGAAAATGTCCACTTTTCTTCCCAATAGAAGATGTCTCCAAGTCAAAAGAGCATGCACAACTGCCGCCAACTCGAGATCATGAGTGGGGTAGTTCTTCTCATTAGGCTTCAACTGGCGAGAGGTATAAGCAACCACTTTCTTCTCTTGCATCAAAACTGCGCCAAGACCTTGGAGAGAGGCATCACAAAAGACCTCGTACGGCTTGGATTCATCAGGCGGAGTCAAAACTGGAGCAGTGATCAACTTCTCTTTCAAAGTGTTGAAAGCAATATCACACTCCGGAGACCAAACGTACTTGACGTGCTTCTGAAGGAGATTAGAGAGAGGCTTCGCGATCTTGGAAAAGTTTTCAACGAATCTTCGGCAATAGCTTGCGAGACCGAGAAAACTGCGGAGTTGCTTCACATTCTGAGGAGGTTCCCAATTCACAATTGCGGATACCTTCTCGGGATTCACGGAAATGCCCTTGGCAGAGATGATATGACCAAGATAAAGAACCTCATCGAGCCAAAATTCACACTTGGATAACTTGGCGTAGAACTGATGTTCCCTGAGCTTATGAAGAACCAAACGCAAGTGCTTGGCATGATCTTCCTTGTTCTTCGAGAAAACCAGAATGTTATCGAGATAGACCAAAACGAAGTCATTGGTGTAGGCGTTGAAGATGAAGTTCATCATGCGAGAGAACGTCGGAGGAGCGTTGGCGAGGCCAAAAGACATGACAGTGTATTCATATGAACCAAAGCTTGTTCTGAATGCTGTCTTGGGAATATCTTCTTCACGAATGCGAATCTGGTGATAACCCATACGGAGATCAAGCTTGGAGAATACTTGGGCACCTTTGAGTTGTTCGAACAGCTCATTGATGTTGGGAAGTGGGTATTTGTTCTTGATGGTCTTCTTGTTCACTGGACGGTAGTCAACACAAAGTCGATCCGTTCCATCCTTCTTCTTCACAAAAAGAACACCACAACCCCACGGAGAAGTACTAGGCCGGATGAGACCCATTCTTTCTTGCTCATCGAGTTGCTTCTTCAGCTCCTTCAATTCTTCAGGTCCGAGCTTGTAAGGACGTTTGCACACAGGTTCTGTGCCAGGCTCAAGTTCAATAACGAATTCAACTGGCCGGTGCGGAGGCATTCCTGGGAGCTCTTCTGGAAAGACGTCTTGATATTCGCAAACGACAGGAATTTGCGAGATGGCATCCAATTCACCCTTCTCATTGAGAGAAAACAGACGGATAGTATTATCCCGAGCGGCAAAGATAATTACATCCTCAGACGAATGAGTCAACTGAATCTGTCTGGCTGCACAATCAAGATGTGCCTTGTGCTTAGAAAGCCAATCCATCCCGAGAATAAGATCAATATTCGAGTCACCAAGAACCGTTGGAGAAGAGAGAAATTTGTAGTCACCCAAAGTGATAGAAACATCCGGAGCAATGGAGTTAGCCTGCATGCGCTTACCGGGAGAGACAACTGCTAAAGGACTAGGCAAATTTTGCAAAGGAAACCCATGCTTAGATGAAAACGGTCTCGAGATGAAACAACGCGACGCACCCGTGTCAAAAAGAACATTTGCAGGAATATCATTAACAGGAAGGTTACCCATGATCACATCTGACGAGTCCTCTGCCTGAGCTGCATTCATCAAATTGACCTTGGCATGCTTGGGATTATGCTTGACCACAGCTGTACTTGCCGATCTGACAGGAGGAGGAGGAGGAAGACGCCTCTGGTTGAAACACTTGTTGGCATGGTGACCCTTCTGTTGGAACTTGTTGCACGTGACCTCTGAAAGCGGACGGTGATACGGAGCACTTGATCTTGGAGCTTGAGACGAAGGCTTGTTCTGAAAGCCTGGGTTGGGTGGGTGGGAAGAACCACTGCCACCTTTGCTCTTCTGCTGATACGGCTGACGGAACGGAGGAGGAGGAAGCCAAAACTTCTGCTGCTTGGTCACTTGAGTAGAGGAAGAAGGAGTAACATCTCTGACTCGCTTCCTGGAAGCATCACACCTCAACTGGGCAGCCTCTTGCTTCAATGCCATGTTGTAGAACTCATCGTATCTCAAGGGCTCGAAGAGAACAAGAGCGAGCTGAATATCTTCTCTGAGACCACCCCTGAACTGATATATCATGCTCTTCTCATCAGGCACGTCCTGCTTGGCAAAGCGGGCAAGCTTCTGGAACAATTTGTTGTAGTCATAGACAGACAAAGAGCCTTGCTTCAGATTGCGGGATTCCTCACGCTTGCTTTCAACCACGCTCTGCGGAATGTGATGAGCTCGGAAATCTCGACGGAAATCATCCCAAGTGATAACACGTCCACCTCTGGAATCCTTGTACTGCTGGAACCATTCTGCAGCTTGATCTTTGAGTTGGAAGGAAGCGAACTTCACAAAGTCCTCAGGCCTGACGTTGCTGCACTCGAAATGCTTACACAGATCCACAAGCCAATCGTCAGCATCGGTTGCCTCAACACAATTACTGAAAGTCTTTGGCCCGTTAGCAAGGAACTGGTTGAGTGTAGCAAAGTGACTCTGATTGCTGCCTTGATTCCCTTGACTGCCTTGATTGCGCTCTTGGAGAATTTGCATGATCAGCTGAGTGTTTGCATTGGTTGCGGCCATCACAGCTTGCCATGCCTCTGGAGGAGGTGGAGGCGGTGGCGGATCTGGATTCGGAGTCATGCGCGTTGGAGGAGCCATCCTGAAGAGGTTGACCACCATTAGCACATTGACAGATAAATATTGAAGCTGAATCCAACGGAATGAAAAATTGCAACATATAGTCTTCACATCCGAACAAAATGAACGAATGCATTCCTCTTCAAATGGTCACATATCCATAAATTGAGAAGCCACGTAGAATTAAGGTAGAGAAATAAATCAAAAAGGTACGGATCAAGAACGAATAATCGGTAAGAAATCCCAATCTCAAACCAAGATCCGTGGAAGAAGAACTAGAGCTACTAGAATTCCCACCTATGAAACTCCCGAACCTTTCCGGTTATGCAATCAGGTGTTGGGGATACAGGGGAAGCATAATATCTCACCCAAACTAGCAAATCCTACATCCAGCTGTATCCATCCTTCAACACATAACCAAGAAAACTTCGGAAACCATCTACCTCAACCTTCGAAAAGCATCCGTTATACAAGTTATGGCGATACTTCCGAACTCCCGCCCCAGTACTAGGTGGCGTCGAGGTTATCTCACCAACGAACTGCATAAAAGAGATTTTCGATGTCGGCGAACATATCTCAAGTATTCCAGAATTGCAACGATAAAATTATGATGACAACACCTCAGAGATCAACTCCCCGGGACACTTCCACTAAACCCCTGAC
The DNA here is from genome assembly GCF_003073215.2 of Triticum urartu. Lineage (NCBI taxonomy): Eukaryota > Viridiplantae > Streptophyta > Magnoliopsida > Poales > Poaceae > Triticum > Triticum urartu. Next base: position 412,381,894 of record NC_053023.1, read on the forward strand.
AGGAGGCACCAAGACAGTGTTCTCACCATAAGCCATCGGAACAAATCCAAGATACTCGCGTGATCCTAAAAAATTTTTTAGTGAAATTTGAGAAGAGAAGAGTCAAAACTCCACGTCAGGATGCCTTACCAGAGCGATGAGGAGACTGGGAAGTAAAAGAATTCCTAAGCTCTCCGATATATAATTCCTAAAGACTCAAAACATTTTTCTAGACACAACTCGGTTGCTAAAAACGATCAAGCAATGGGGCTCCTAAGGTCGGGGAAGGCTCTGATACCAACTTGTAACGCCCTCGATGCGGCTATAGCTCCCACGTGTCGAGGCACGACTTAGAGACATAACCGCATTGAAAGCAATGTCGCAAGTCAGGCAATCATTACAACATCCCATGTAATACATAATAAAAGGGGAAGATAACATAGTTGGCTTACACTCGCCACGTCACATCAGAGTACATAAATAACATCCATCAAACAATCACTCATGGACCTACTACGGCGCCAAAATGGAAAAGAACCCAACATGCGACAAGGCTCTGAATCAAACCCCAACTAGGCACCACTACTGATCATCGGGAAAGGAAACATAATAACGCTGAGAGTCCTCGTCGAACTCCCACTTGAGCTCGTACTCGTCACCTGGAGCGAAATCACCTGGACCTGCATCTGGAGTTATAGTATCTGTGAGCCACAGGGACTCAGCAATCTCGCACCCTCGCGATCAAAACTATTTAAGCTTATAGGAGTGGATGAGGCAAATATATGTGGAGCTGCAGCAAGCGACTAGCATATATGGTGGCTATCTTATTCGCAAAAGAGAGCGAGAAGAGGAGGCAAAGCACGATCGAGAATCTAGAAGAGCAACCTGCGCAAGCATTACTCCAACACCGTGTCCACTTCCCGGACCCCGCCGAGAAGAGGCCATCACGGTAACACACATAGTTGATTCATTTTTAATTAATTAAGGTTTAAGTTATCTACAACCGGACATTAACAAATTCCCATCTGCCCATAACCGCGGGCACGGCTTTTGAAAGTTCAATCCCTGCAGGGGGTCCCAACTTAGCCCATGACAAGCTCTCACGGTAGGCATCGTAGCATTGGCATAGCAAGAGCGAGCAAACTAGCATAGCAAAGATAGTAGTGATTTCGAGGGTATGATCATATTGCCTGCACAGTTGTCAGACTTGACTGGATCCTCACAAGCAAACTCAACGGGCTCCTCGGTAGAGAACTCGTCTCCCGGCTCTACCCAACAAGACAAACAAGCAACAAGGATACAATCAACCACGTGCAAGACCAAGCAATATGATGAAATGATGATATGCTATGCGGGATGCGATGCGGGATGCAAAATGCAAGATATGACAGGAAGTGCATGAACCTGGCCTCAACTTGGAATTCCAAGGGTGCCACTGGATAGAGGGGATCAAATTGCTTGAAAACGATATAAAGATCATTGGAATCGGAGTTACGGTTTGGAAACGGCAAGAGTTTTAAGATATGACACCGGTCTGCGATTTACAGCAAGTAGGCATCTAGATGCAACGAAATGGACATGCTACAGCCACCAAACGAGACAACAAAATACATGGCAGGGATGCACACAAGATGCTTAACAAAAGACTAGCACTGAGCCACGGCCAATTCATCCATTAAGAGATTCAAACAAGCATGGCAAAAACGCAAATGCAAAACAGATTCACCTGAACAAATGCAAAAGAGATTCCAGACTTAGTGAAATTAACACTAGTCTGAAATTTCAGATCACGATGCTCTCTTCGGAGCAGCAAAACAACATGATAAATGACCTGAACATGACAAGTAAGGACATGCCATGGAGCTACTCAACAAGCTTAACAAAATACCCAAAGTGACCTGGGGCCAAAAGGGTTCACAAAATATATTAACGGGCACACGAACATAGCTAAAACACAATCAGTTTTCAGACTTAGTGAAAATTGAGACATGCTGAAATATAACTCACGAAGGCATGTAAACGAGCTCGATGCACTCACCATGGTGCAAGTCACATCAAGGCAAGCATACATCCATTAAGAAGGCACAAAATACAAGCTAGACATGGCAAGAACAATGACATAGCATGCCCGGATCAACTACAATAACGCCGGCAAAATCGCAAACGAGTTGACGATCTGCCCAGATTCACCATGAAGCAAAAGTGGAGCTCGATTGACTCAAGCTATGGTGCTCCATAATTGCAAATAAAGACATGTATGGATAGAGCATAACATGAATAGCAAAAGTCCCTTACTGATCATCCTCAAAAGAGGCACGGATCATTCGGAAACAAGCTGAACATATGGCATCATGAACTAAAATATCCCAGACTTAGTGAAAACAACAGTCCCTGAAAACAGATTTACCGGGTACCTCACTTTTCAAGCTTGCACAAGTCACCACACACATCCTAAAAATGCATGGGTTGCACCTCTGGGAAGAAGACAAAATGCTTAACAAAACATATGAAGGACTCACAGTCATAGCTTGCACACATTAATCATGGCAAAAATGACAAAAGTCTAAGATGAACTAGCAGATCTGACAATTAACTCACGAAGCCTTCTTCTAACAGCATTTTGGGCATCAAGATGAACTCAAATGAAAATGATGCAATGGAATGAAATGATGTATTCGTCGAGGCAAACATGTTGATATATTATATGCCCAAATCGGAGCTACGGATGCGAAGTTACGGGCGGTCAAAGTAGGCATAAAAATTAGGGTTCGGGGATAAAAGTCAACCGAGATGATTTTGGATCTGAGATCCAGATCGGGGCTGCACGGAAATCGAGGAATGCCGGGGGAGCACTGTTCGCCGGAGCTTCACCGGAAATGGCGGGGACGGCGGCCGGAGATGGCGGATCCGAGCCCGGGGCGGCGGCGTGGTGCGGCGGCGAGCTTGGACGGGGGCGGCGGCGAGCTCGGACGGGGCGGCGCCGGCGAGGTGGTGGCCTGGCGAGGCGGCGGTCGCCGGCCAGCGTCGGGGCGCGGGCTCCGGTGTGGAGACGTGGCGGCGCGGGCAGCTGAGGACGGCGGCGCGGGGCGGTAGAGGACGGCGGCGGAGATGTTCTCGTGGGGGCCCCTCCTGGGCCTCCCGGCCCGGGGCGGCGGCGGCGGCGGCGTTGCCCACGTGGCAAGGCGGGACTGGCGGTGGAGGAATGTCCGGCCGGGTCGGATGTGTCCGGCTCGGCACGGAGATGTCTTTTTTTAGAGCTAGGGTTCGAGGGGGAAGACGAGATCCGAAAATGGAGGGGGTATATATAGGCATAAGTAGGGCTAGGAGAGTCCAAATGAGGTGCAGTTTTCGGCCACGCGATCGTGATCGAACGCTCTAGGACATGGAGCAGAGTTTGGTGGGTTTTCGGACAAATTTGAGGGGTGTTGGGCTGCAACACACACGAGGCCTTTTCGGTCCCTCGGTTAACCGTTGGAGTATCAAACGAAGTCCAAATGATACGAAACTTGACAGGCGGTCTACCGGTAGTAAACCAAGGCCGCATGGCAAGTCTCGGTCCAATCCGGAAATGTTTAATCCCCACACACGAAAGAAAGCTAGAAATGACCTCCAGATGAGAACGAAGCGCCGGAATGCAAAACGGACAACGGGGAAAATGCTCGGATGCGTGAGACGAACACGTATGCAAATGCAATGCACATGATGACATGATATGAGATGCATGAAAACAAAAACAACACACGGAGACAAAGACCCGAACCCGAGAAACAAATATAACTTAACGCCGGAAACGGCAAGAGTTGGAGTACAAATTGGAAAGTCGTATCTGGGGCGTTACACTGAGGCGATGCAGCACGCGGCTCCCGAGGCTGAAACTTCGGAGGCCTCGGGAAGTCACGGTGAGATGGCGCCCAACTGTTCTACGCAGCCAGGCACCCCTGAAGTTGTTCTCTCGAGCACTTCTCCGGCTACACCCCATACTGGCCGCCACGTTCAGCGCTTCGGTCGGCTTTGCGTGGACTTCAAGGAGCTCCGCAAGAGGAAATGATCTTCAAGCAGCAGCGGTATCTTCGGGCCATTCAAGCGACGGAAGTACATCGCCGTCGACGAGTAAGTACCTTATCTTGGTGATCTTCTGTGTGATGCCTTCCTTTCCTGATGATTGTCCCCTCCGGACCCCTTCTGCCAAGGCCGTGAAATCTCCTGAGAGCAGCTCCCTCTCGTTCCGTCGCATCCGCCAAGCTCCAGCGCTGCAGGATCGGGTGCTTCCCATGGAGTGGGGTCAGCCGTGGGAGTTGGTCCGTCATCAAGGCGCCCCGAGCTTGCGCCTTCACCGTCCTTTCTTCGCGGCCTTGCTCGGAGCGTAGCAGGCGTTCCAAGGGCTCCTCCCCTGGTCACGGTCGGCAGCTGGCTGGCCTTGACCCTAGGGTCTTCTTCAAGCAGCGGGCCTTGTTCGGTTCGGGCCCCTCGCGTGGGCCGGCTGGCGCCTGGGGCCGCACCAGCCCCCAGCCCCCTGCTGAGAGCGGGCGCGCCGCGCCGGGCGTCGCCCACAACCCCCGTTGTAGAGGGCGAGATGGGTCGTGTGCTCGAGTTCGAGCGCGGGCGGAGCATCGTTCGTCATGAGCTCTTCTAGGAGGCGATGGACGCGATGAACCGACTCAGCGAAGAACTTGAGGGTCTCGACGCGCGCCTTGAGCCCGAGGGTCTTCGGTTGGCGGAGGAGTGGCACAGGCTGAAAGTGGCCATCAACCACGGGCACCACCAGCGCGAGCTAGATAACATGAAGGCTGAGGCTTCCCTCGCGGCCTCCCGTGAGGCCTGCTCCCGAGCTCTGGAGGAGGCTCGTGAAGCTGACCGCCGTCACGAGGCTGCGGAGAAGAGCGCGTGGGAGCTCCACGCTTGGAGTACGTCCCTCGAGCGGCAAGTGGAGGCGCGTAAATCCGCCCTTGCGTCGCTGAGGGGGATGCCTGCCAAGGAAGAGGAGGTTCAGAAGCATGAGGAGGCATTGGCTCTGGAAGCCGTGGAGCATAGCCTCGAGCTTGAGCAACTGGAGACGAGGGAGCGTCAAGTTGCCCAAGCGGAAGATGCCGTCGGGGCTCGCGAGGCCAAGGTCCCGGAGGAAGTCAACCGCCGGGTGGTCGAGGTTCACGCGGATCTTGAAGGTCGGCACGACATGAAGCTGAAGCTTGCGGGAACTGAGGCAGCGGGTAGGACGACTGCTCTCAGGCCCAGGTTAGATGAGGCGGAGAGGCGTGAGGAGGCCACGGCTGCCGCCCTGGTCACGGCGCAGGAGGACTTGGCCTCCACCCGCACCGAGCTGCTTTCTCTTCGGAAACGGGTTGATGACGCCAAGGCCGTCGTGCGGCAAAACAAGGAGGAAGTGCTTCAACGGCGGATGCTGGAGCGCCAGCACGCCCCCATGCTTCAGGGCCTCCGGAACAGGGCTAATACCCCCTGGGCTTCATCTGTGACGAGAATGCACCGCCTCCCCACTCGAATGACTACGCCAGTCACCTGAACTTCTTCACCAACGTGGTGATGCGCCTGGAAGCCCAGTCTAATAGGGCTCGCCAGCTTGTGGAAGAGAGAAGTCGCAGTCTGCTTAGGCGGGCATTCTCCCGCGTCTTCGGCCACCTCTGGAACATTGATCCCAACATCGATTTTGACGCCGCCATTGCTCCCGTGCCGGAAGCCATCCCGGGTAACTTGGCGCGATGGGTTGAAGACCACGTGGATGCGCTGGTTAGGGCCTTCGCTTCTGACGATGACGGGGTAGTGGTTGCGGCGGACGAAGGCGACGTGGTTGATGACGGCGATGTCGGCGCCGGCAAAGGTGGAGGGGTCGACTCTGTTTTTCTACCATGTTATTGTCCTGCATGAAAAAAATTAATTATATATACTTCCTGATGTTTTGACCTACATATTACAGTGATATCCCTTGTTCTTTTTTTGTGCTATTTTCGTGATAGATCTAGATCTCCATGGCTTTGTACCAAGCACTGGATTGTGCAACCATCGCTGAGCAAACGCCCCTATAGCGAGGTTTACTATGAGTGGTCGTGTAGAGAGGAGGACACGGGCGTGGAGGACAAGGCCGAAGAAGTTGTGGGAATACGGACCCAAGAGGGAGGGTGAACCATGCCCATGGAGGAAACCAAAGAGAAGGGAGATATCCTTCAACCCTTCCATGATCATCTTTCCCCATTTGAAATTGAATCCCTAAGGGTCTTTGAAATCATTTGTGCTCATAATACATCTCGCACTCGTGAAGTTATTTTGTTGGAAGAGCAAAATATCTCCCTCTGCAGTATCAACCGTAAACTGGAGTATCTGCTAAGGATGAAGCACAAGCCTACTACTTCTACATCACCGCCATCACCAAAGAAGGAGACTTGAGTACATGGGTATGGGCACTCCCCTTGGCTTGTGCCAAGCTTGGGGGGTGGTGCCCTGGTATCATATCACCACCACTTTTATCATCATTACCTATCTTAGTTCGATCCTTATTTATCTCATGATTTAGAAGAATAAAGTTTTAGTATGATCTATTTTCAAGTGCTTGCTTAGGGATCCATCTATCTATGTAGTCGTGTGCGAGATATATAATAAAGAGTAGTTTGTGTTTTGCTTTTCTTTCTTGTTTCAATCTTAGCAATGAAAAATAAAAGAATAACAGATCATATGCTACTCCCATGGGGAGTAATGACTTCACATACAAGAAGTATAGTTGATAAAATTTGTTGCAAGTTGACATGCATAACATTGGTCATTAGTGTAATCCATGAAAAAGTAATTAAGGAAGAGAAGTCTCACATATAAATATAGTATCTTGGACATCTTTTATGATTGTGATCCCACATCAAATATTCTATATCAATTAGTTGACGGTGGACAAGCAAGACAACGTAATGAGTTATGGTTGATTACATTCACATAGAAGTTATATTGTTATGGATCTTCTAACATGTGGTGCTTGTCTAGGATCTTTTGCTAGCCAAAAATTCGCACTAAATAGAGATACTAATTGTGCACCGAAAACCTCTAAGCCAGTTTCATGTCATGAGAGTCCACCATATCTACCTCTGGATTAAATAAGATCCTTCAAGTAAATTCTCATCGGTGCAAAGCAATAAAAATTTCTCACACATACGTATGATCTTTTATTGTAAGCGAAAGTAAGCTTTGTATGATCTTGTGATGGTGAAGAAATAAAGGCGATAGACTGTATAATAAAGGTTGCTATCACAAGGGGCAATATAAAGTGAGGTTCCTTTGCATTAAGAGTTTGCATACCCAAAAACAAAAAGTGCATGACAACCTCTGCCTCCCTCTATGAAGGGCCTATCTTTTACATTTAAGTATTTTATTTCACGCAAGAGTCATTAGTGTTTATCCCTATTCCTTCTATGTACTCTCTAGTGGAAAGCATCATGTGGTAGATAGATCCAAACATATATATCCACTTGGATGTAGGTGATCATGAGTTATTATTTTGACATTACCCTTGAGGTAAATAAGTTGGGAGGCAAAACCATAAGCCCCTATATTTCTATGTGTCTGACTAAGAATTTTGCTCTATTAATATGCCTTGAGTGTTGATACGTCCATTTCGCATCATGCTTTTATATTCATATTTATTTCATTATGGGCTGTTATTACACATTATATCACAATACTTATGCCTTTTCTCTCTTATTTCACAAGGTTTACATGAAGAGGGAGAATGCTGGCAGCTGCAATTCTGGACTAGTAAAGGAGCAAGTTTGAGAGACCTGTTCTGCACAACTCCAAAAGTCCTGAAAATTTACGGAGAATTATTTTTGAATATATAAAAAATATTGGGCGAAGAAAGCACCAAAGGGGACCCACCAGGCATCCACAAGGGTGGGGGCGCGCCCTACCCCCTAGGCACGCCCCTGTGCCTTGTGGGCCATCTGGCACGCCCCCAATGCCCATCTTCTGCTATATGGTGTATTTTGACATGGAAAAAATCAAGAGGGAGCTTTCGGGACGAAGCACCGCCGTCTCGAGGCGGAACTTGGGCATAACCAATCTAGGGCTCAGGCGGAGCCGTTTTGCTGAGGAAACTTCCCTCCGGAAGGGGGAAATCGAATCCATCGTCATCACCAATGTTCCTCTCATTGAGAGGGGGTCAATCTCCATCAACATCTTTAACAGCACCATCTCCTCTCAAACCCTAGTTCACTCTTGTATCTGATCTTTGTCTCAAAACCTCAGACTTGTACCTGTGTGTTGCTAGTAGTGTTGATTACTCCTTGTAGTTGATGCTAGTTGGTTTATTCGGTGGAAGATCATATGTTCAGATCCTTAATGATAATTATTACTCCTCTGATTTTGAACATGAATATGTTTTGTGAGTAGTTACATTTGTTCCTAAGGACATGGGAGAAGTCTTGTTATAAGTAATCATGTGAATTTGGTATTCGTTCAATATTATGATGAGATGCATGTTGTCTCTTCTCTTGTGGTGTTATGTGAATGTCGAATACATGACACTTCACCATGATTTGGTCCTAGGGGAAAGCATTGGGAAGTAATAAGTAGATGATGGGTATCTAGAGTGACAGAAGCTTAAACCCTAGTTTATGTGTTGCTTCGTAAGGGGCTGATTTGGATCCACATGTTCCATGCTATGGTTAGATTTATCTTAATTCTTCTTTCGTAGTTGCGGATGCTTTCAAGAGGGGTTAATCATAAGTGGGAGGCTTGTCCAAGTAAGGACAACACCCAAGCACTGGTCCACCCACATATCAAATTATCAAAGTAACGAATGTGAATCATATGAGCATGATGAGAACTAGCTTGACAGTAATTCCCATGTGTCATCGGGAGCGCTTTGCTTTATATAAGAGTTCGTCCAGGATTGTCCTTTGCCACAAAAAGGATTGGGCCACCTTGCTACACCTTAATTACTTTTGTTACTTGTTACCCCTTACAAATTATCTTATCGGACAACTATCTGTTACCGATAATTTCAGTGCTTGTAGAGAATACCTTATTGAAAACCGCTTGTCATCTCCTTCTGCTCCTCATTGGGTTCGACACTCCTACTTATTGAAAGGACTACGATACATCCCCTATACTTGTGGGTCATCAAGACTCTTTTCTGGCGCCATTGACGGGGAGTGAAGCGCCATTGGTGAGTGGAATTTGGTAAGGAAACATTTATATTACATGCTGAAATTTATTGTCACTTGTCACTATGGAAAATAATCCTTTGAGGGGCTTGTTAGGGGTATCTTCACCCCGACCGGAAGAGCAAAGAGTTGCTCCTTGACCTACTGCACCTACTGAAAAAATTTATTATTAAATTCCTTCGGATATGATAGAGAAACTGCTACCTAATCCTTATGCAAGAGATGGAACATTACATCCTGATATGCATCTAATCTATGTCGATGAAGTTTGTGGATTATTTAAGCTTGCAGGTTTTCCCAAGGATGATGTCAAGAAGAAGGTCTTCCCTTTATCTTTGAAGGTAAAGGCATTGAGATGGTATAGGCTATGTGATGATATTGGATCTTGGAACTACAACCGATTGAAATTGGAATTTCATCAGAAGTTTTATCCTATGCATCTCATTCATCACGATCAGAATTATTTATATATATATATATATTGGCCTCGTGATGGAGAAAGTATCGCTGAAGCTTGGGTGAGGCTTCAGTCAATGTTATATTCAAGCCCCAATCATGAGCTCTCAAGAGAAATTATTATTCAATGTTTTTATGCTCAACTTTTTCGTAATGATCAATCCATGCTCAATACTTCTTGTACTGGCTCTTTTATGAATAGTACTATTGAATTCAAACATGATTTATTGGAAAGAATTAAATACAACTATGAAGATTGGGAACTCGATGAAGGTAATGAGTCAGGCATGAACCTTAAGTTTGACTGTGTTAAATCTTTCATGGATACCGATGCTTTTTGTGATTTTAGCACTAAATATGGACACGACTCTGAAATAGTAGCTTATTTTTGTGAATCATTTTCTACTCATGTTGATCTCCCTAAGGATAAGTGGTTTAAATATCATCCTCCCATTGAGTGAAAGTAGTACAACCTATTAAATTTGAAGAAGAAACTATTACCTATAATGTTGATCCTATTGTTCCTACTGCTTACATTGAGAAACCACCTTTTTCCTGTTATGATAAAGGATCATGCTAAAGCTTCAGCAGTGGTTCGTAAGAGTTATACTAGAACACCTACACCCCCTAAAAAAATTAAAGTTGAACCTAGTATTGCTATGGTTAAAGATCTCTTGGTTGATAATATTGATGGGAATGTTATTTATTTATGTGATGAAGCTGCTAGAAGTGCTAAACCCGATATTAAAGATAAACATAGAACTATTGTTGGCATGCCTTTTGTTTCTGTTAAAATAGGAGATCATTGTTATCATGGCTTATGTGATGTGGGTGCTAGTGTGAGTGCAATTCCTTTTACATTATATCTACAAATTATGAATGATATTACACCTGCTGAGATAGATCTTTCTTGAACACTGTTAATGCTAAGATAGACTATGAGAAAGAAATTGTTACTGTAAATTTTGGGGATGTGTCTCATGATTTTAATTTCTCTAAATTTCATAGACAACCCCATGATAGAGAGTTGCCTCGTAAGGATGAAATTATTGGTCTTGCTACTATTGTTGTGCATCCACCCGATCATTTAGAACAATATTTACTAGACCATGAGAATGATATGTTTATGAATGAAAAAAGGAATTAGATGAAATGTTCTTTTATAAAATGCCTGTTGTGAAACACAACTTGGCTGTTGAAATCCTTGGAGATCCTCCTCCACCCAAGGGTGATCCCGTGTTTGAGCTTAAGCAATTACCTGATACTTTGAAATATGCTTATCTTGATGAAAAGAAGATATATCATGTTATTATTAGTGCTAACCTTTCATAGCATGAGGAAAAGAAATTGTTGAAAACTTTGAAGAATCACTATGCTACCATTGGATACACTCTTTATGATCTTAAGGGCATTAGTCCCACTCTATGTTAGCACAAAATTAATACGGAGCCTAATGCTAAACTAGTTGTTGATCACCAACGACAGTTAAATCCTAAAATGAGAGAAGTGGTAAGAAATGAAATACTAAAGCTTCTGGAGGCAGGTATAATTTATCCTATTGCTGATAGTAGATGGGTAAGTCCTATTCATTGTGTACCTAAGAAGAGATGTATTACTGTTGTTCCTAATGATAAGAATGAATTGATCCCACAAAGAATTGTTACATGTTATAGATTGGTAATTTATTTTCGCAAATTAAACAAAGCCACAAGAAAAGATCATCACCCTATACCTTTTATTGATCAAATGCTAGAAAGATTGTCCAAACATATACATTTTGCTTTCTAGATAGTTATTCTGGTTTTTCTCAAATACCCGTGTCAAAAAAGGATCAAGAAAAGACCACTTTTACTTGCCATTTCGCTACTTTTGCTTATAGACGTATGCCTTTTGGTTTATGCAATGCACCTGCTACCTTTCAAAGATGTATGACTGCTATATTCACTGACTTTTGTGAAAAGATTGTTCAGGTTTTCATGGACGATTTCTCCGTTTACGGAACTTCTTTTGATGATTGCTTAAGCAACCTTGATCGAGTTTTGCAGAGATGTGAAGAAACTAATCTTGTCTTGAGTTGGGAGAAGTGCCACTCTATGGTTAATGAAGGTATTGTCATGGGGCATCAAATTTCTAGAAGAGGTATTGAAGTTGATAAAGCTAAAGTAGATGCTATTGAAAGGATGCTGATACATCTCCAACGTATCTATAATTTTTGATTGCTCCATGCTATATTATCTATTGTTTTGGACATTATTGGGCTTTATTATCCACTTTTATATTATTTTTGGGACTAACCTATTAACTGGAGGCCCAACCCAGAATTGTTGTTTTTTTCCTGTTTTAGGGTTTCGAAGAAAAGGAATATCAAACGGAGTCCAAACGGAATGAAACCTTCGGGAATGTGATTTTGTCAACGAACAAGACCCGGGAGACTTGGACCCTATGTCAAGAAATAAAATAGGAGGCCACGAGGTAGGGGGGCGCCTGCCTACCCCAGGCGCGCCCTCCACCCTCGTGGGCCCCCTCTTGCTCCACCGACGTACTCCTCCCTCCTATATATACCTACGTACCTCCAAACGATCAGATACGGAGCCAAAAACCTAATTCCACTACCGCAACTTTCTGTATCCACGAGATCCCATCTTGGGGCCTGTTCCGGAGCTCCGCCGTAGGGGTCATCAATCACAGAGGGCTTCTACATCAACACCATAGCCTCTCCGATGAAGTGTGAGTAGTTTACCTCAGACCTACGGGTACATAGTTAGTAGCTAGATGGCTTCTTCTCTCTTTTTGGATCTCAATACAATGTTCTCCCCCTCTCTTGTGGAGAACTATTCGATGTAATCTTCTTTTTGCGGTGTGTTTGTTGAGATCGATGAATTGTGGGTTTATGATCAAGTCTATCTATGAATAATATTTGAATCTTCTCTGAATTGTTTTATGTATGATTGGTTTTCTTTGTAAGTATCTTCGAATTATCAGTTTGGTTTGGCCTACTAGATTGATCTTTCTTGCAATGGGAGAAGTGCTTAGCTTTGGGTTCAATCTTGCGGTGTCCTTTCCCAGTGATAGTAGGGGAAGCAAGGCACGTATTGTATTGTTGCCATCGAGGATAACAAGATGGGGTTTTCTTCATATTGCATGAGTCTATCCCTCTACATCATGTCATCTTGCTTAAGGCGTTACTCTATTTTTAACTTAATACTCTAGATGCATGCTGGATAGCAGTTGATGAGTGGAGTAGTAGTAGTAGATGCAGGCTGGAGTCAGTCTACTTGTCTCAGATGTGATGCCTATATACATGATCATACCTAGATATTCTCAGAACTATGCTCAATTCTGTCAATTGCTCAACAGTAATTTGTTCACCCACCGTAGAATACTTATGCTCTCGAGAGAAGCCACTAGTGAAACCTACGGCCCCTGGGTCTATCTTTATCGTATTGATCTCCTACTACTTAGTTATTTCCTTTGCTATTTCCTTTGCCTTTATTTTACTTTGCATCTTTATCATAAAAATACCAAAAAAAATTATCTTATCATATCTATTAGATCTCACTCTCGTAAGTGGCCTTATAGGAATTGACAGCCCCTATTTGCGTTGGTTGCGAGGATTTATTTGTTTTGTGCAGGTACGAGGGACGCGCGCGTAGCCTCCTACTGGATTGATACCTTGGTTCTCAAAAAACTGAGGCAAATACTTACGCTACTTTGCTGCATCATCCCTTCCTTTTCGAGGAAACCAACGTAGTGCTCAAGAGGTAGCAAGAAGGATTTCTGGCGCCGTTGCCGGGGAGGTGTACACAAAATTCAACATACCAAGTACCCATCACATACCCTTATCTCCCGCATTACATTATTTGCCATTTGCCTCTCGTTTTCCTCTCCCCCACTTCACCCTTGCCGTTTTATTCGCACTCTCTCTCTCTCTCTGTCCTCCCTCTCTTTCCCTATTTGCCTCTTTTTGCCTGCTTGCTTTTTGTTTGCTTGTGTGTTAGTTTGCTTGCTTGTCACGATGGCTCAAGATAATACTAAATTGTGTGACTTCACCAATCCAACAACAATGATTTTATTAGCACTCCGATTGCTCCTCTTACCGATGCTGAATCTTGTGAAATTAATACTGCTTTGCTGAATCTTGTCATGAAAGATCCGTTTTCCGGCCTTCCTAGTGAAGATGTCGCTACCATCTAAATAGCTTCGTCGATTTGTGTGACATGCAAAATAAGAAAGATGTGGATAATGATATTGTTAAATTGAAGCTATTTCCTTTTTCACTTAGAGATCGTGCTAAAGCTTGGTTTTCGTCTTTGCGTAAAAATAGTATTGATTCATGGAACAAGTGCAAAGATGCTTTTATCTCTAAGTATTTTCCTCCCGCTAAGATCATCTCTCTTACAAACGATATTATGAATTTTAAGAAACTTGATCATGAACATGTTGCACAAGCTTGGGAGAGAATGAAATTAATGATACGTAATTGCCCTACTCATGGTTTAAATTTGTGGATGAGTATACAAAAAAATTATGCCAGATTGAATTTTACTTCTAGAAATCTTTTAGATTCGGCCGCGGGAGGCACTTTTATGGAAATCACTTTAGGAGAAGCTACTAAACTCCTAGATAATATTATGGTTAATTATTCTCAATGGCATACTGAAAGATCTACTAATAAAAAGGTGCATGCGATATAAGAAATTAATGTTTTCAGTGGAAAGATGGATGAACTTATGAAATTATTTGCTAATAAGAGTGTTTCTTCTGATCCTAATGATATGACCTTATCTACTTTGATTGAGAATAATAATGAATCTATGGATGTGAATTTTGTTGGTAGGAACAATTTTGGTAACAATGCTTATAGAGGAAATTTTAATCCTAGGCCTTATCCTAGTAATACCTCTAATAATTATGATAATTCCTACAACAATTCTTTTGGAATTTATAATAAGATGCCCTCTGACTTTGAATCTAATATTAAAGAATTTATTACTTCTCAAGAGAATTTTAATGCTATGATTGAAGAAAAATTGCTTAAGATTGATGATTTCGCTAGGAACGTTGATAGAATTGCTCTTGATGTTGATTCTTTGAAACTTAGATCTATTCCACCTAAGCATGATATCAATGAGTCTCTCAAATCCATGAGAATTTCCATTGATGAGTGCAAAGAAAGAACCGCTAGGATGCGTGCTAAGAAAGATGCCTTTATAAGAGCGTGTTCTTCTAGTTCCTATGAAAATAAAGATGAAGATATAAAAGTTATTGATGTGTCCCCTATTAAATCTTTGTTTTGCAATATGAATCTTGATAATGATGGGACTGAATATGATCCACCTTTACCTAGAAGGCATTCCAAGAATTCGGAATTTGTTGATCTTGATGCTAAATTTGATAAAAGTGGAATTGAAGAAATTAAAACCCTAGATGGTGCTAAACCCACTATTATGGATTTCAAGGAATTTGACTATGAAAATTTCTCTTTGATTGATTGTATTTCCTTGTTGCAATCCGTGCTAAATTCTCCTCACACTTATAGTCAAAATAAAGCGTTTACTAAACATATCGTTGATGCCTTGATGCAATCTTTTGAAGAAAAACCTGAATTGGAAGTTTCTATCCCTAGAAAACTTTATGATGAGTGGGAACCAAATATTAAAATTAAAATTAAAGATCATGAATGCTATGCTTTATGTGATTTGGGTGATAGTGTTTCCACGATTCCAAAGACTTTGTGTGATTTGTTAGGTTTCCGTGATTTTGATGATTGCTCTCTAAACTTGCACCTTGCGGATTCCACAATTAAGAAACCTATGGGTAGAATTAATGATTTTATTATTGTTGCAAATAGAAATTATGTGCCCGTAGATTTTATTGTTCTTGACATAGATTGCAATCCTTCATGTCCTATTATTCTTGGTAGACCTTTCCTTAGAACGATTGGTGCAATTATTGATATGAAGGAAGGAAATATTAGATTCCAATTTCCATTAAGGAAAGGCATGGAACATTTTCCTAGAAAGAGAATTAAATTACCTTATGAATCTATTATGAGAGCCACTTATGGATTGCCTACCAAAGATGGCAATACCTAGATTTATTCTTGCTTGTTATGCCTAGCTAAGGGCGTTAAACGATAGCGCTTGTTGGGAGGCAACCCAATTTTATTTGTATTCCTTGCTTTTTGCTCCTGTTTAGTAATAAATAATTTATCTAGCCTCTGTTTTGGTTGTGTTTTTTGTGTTTAATTAGTGTTTGTGCCAAGTAGAACCGTTGGGAAGACTTGGGGAAAGTCTTGTTGAACTTGCTGTAAAAAACAGAAACTTTAGCGCTCACGAGAACTGCTGTTATTTTTATTTGGAAAGTGATATTTAGTTAATTCTTTTTGGAGAAGATTAATAGATAAATTCCTCATGTACATCAATTTATTTTAGAATTTTTGGGGTTCCAGATCTTGCTCTATCTACAGATTACTACAGAGTGTTCTGTTTTTGATAGATTCTGTTTTTCGTGTGTTGTTTGCTTATTTTGATGAATCTTTGGCTAGTAAAATAGTTTATAAACCATAGATAAGTTGGAATACAGTAGGTACAACACCAATATAACTAAATAATGAGTTCATTACAGTACCTTGAAGTGGTCTTTTATTTTCTTTCGCTAACGGAACTCACGAGATTTTCTACTTTAAGTTTTGTGTTGTGAAGTTTTCAAGTTTTGGGTAAAGATTTGATGGATTATGGAACAAGGAGTGGCAAGAGCCTAAGCTTGGGGATACCCATGGCACCCCCAAGATAATCTAAGGACACCTAAAAGCCAAAGCTTGGGGATGCCCCGGAAGGCATCCCCTCTTTTGTCTACTTCTATCGGTCACTTTACTTGGAGCTATATTTTTATTCGCCACATGATATGTGTTTTGCTTGTAGCATCTTGTATTATTTGAGTATTTGCTTGTTAGTTTACCACAATCATCCTTCCTGTACACACCTTTTGAGAGAGCCATACATGATTTAGAATTTGCTAGAATACTCTATGTGCTTCGCTTATATCTTTTGAGCTATATAATTTTGCTCTAGTACTTCACTTATATCTTTTAGAAACTATTGATCTCTCATGCTTCACTTAGATTATTTTGAGAGTTTTAATAGCATGGTAATTTGCTTTAAATCCTAATATGCTAGGTATTCAAGAATAAAAAATATCTCTTATGAGTGTGTTGAATACTATGATAAGTTTGATACTTGATAATTGTTTTGAGATATGAAGATGGTGATATTAAAGTCATGCTAGTTGAGTAGTTGTGAATTTGAGAAATACTTGTGTTGAAGCTTGTGATTCCCGTAGCATGCACGTATGGTGAACCGTTATGTGATGAAGTCGGAGCATGATTTATTTATTGATTGCCTTCCTTATGAGTGGCGGTCGGGGACGAGCGATGGTCTTTTCCTACCAATCTATCCCCCTAGGAGCATGCGCGTAATACTTTGCTTTGATAACTTGTAGATTTTTGCAATAAGTATATGAGTTCTTTATGACTAATGTTGAGTCCATGGATTATACGCACTCTCACCCTCCCTCCTTTGCTAGCCTCTCTAATACCGCGCACCTTTCGTCGGTATCATACACCCACCATATACCTTCCTCAAAACAGCCACCATACCTACCTATTATGGCATTTCCATAGCCATTCCGAGATATATTGCCATGCAACTTTCCACCGTTCCGTTTATTATGACACACTCCATCATTGTCATATTGCTTCGCATGATCATGTAGTCGACATCGTATTTGTGGCAAAGCCACCATTCATAATTATTTCATACATGTCACTCATGAGTCATTGCATATCCCGGTACACTGCCGGAGGCATTCATATAGAGTCATATTTTGTTCTAAATATCGAGTTGTAATTCTTGAGTTGTAAGAAAATAAAAGTGTGATGATGATCATTATTAGAGCATTGTCCCAGTGAGGAAAGGATGATGGAGACTATGACTCCCCCACAAGTCGGGATGAGACTCCGGACGAAAAATAAAAAAAATAAAAAAAGAGGCCATAAAAAAAGAGAAAAGGCCCAAATAAAAAAAATGAGAGAAAAAGAGAGAAGGGACAATGTTACTATCCTTTTACCACACTTGTACTTCAAAGTAGCACCATGATCTTCATAGTAGAGATTCTCTCATGTTATCACTTTCATATACTAGTGGGAATCTTTCATTATAGAACTTGGCTTGTATATTCCAATGATGGGCTTCCTCAAAATGCCCTAGGTCTTCATGAGCAAGCAAGTTGGATGCACACCCACTTAGTTTCTTTTTGAGCTTTCATATACTTATAGCTCTAGTGCATCCGTTGCATGGCAATCCCTACTCACTCACATTGATATCTATTGATGGGCATCTCCATAGCCCGTTGATACGCCTAGTTGATGTGAGACTATCTTCTCCCTTTTTGTCTTCTCCACAACCACCACTCTATTCCACCTATAGTGCTATATCCATGGCTCACGCTCATGTATTGCGTGAAGATTGAAAAAGTTTTGAGAATGTCAAAAGTATGAAACAATTGCTTGGCTTGTCATTGGGGTTGTGCATGATTTAAATATTTTTTGTGGTGAAGATAGAGCATAGCTAGACTATATGATTTTGTAGGGATAACTTTCTTTAGCCATGTTATTTTGAGAAGACATAATTGCTTTGTTAGTATGCTTGAAGTATTATTATTTTTATGTCAACATGAAATTTTGTCTTGAATCTTTCGAATCTGAATATTCATAACACAATTAAGAAGAATTACATTAAAAATTATGCCAAGTAGCACTCCGCATCAAAAATTCTGTTTTTATCATTTATCTACTCGAGGACCAGCAGGAATTAAGCTTGGGGATGCTTGATACATCTCCAACGTATCTATAATTTTTGATTGCTCCATGCTATATTATCTACTGTTCTGGACATTATTGGGCTTTATTATCCACTTTTATATTATTTTTGGGACTAACCTATTAACTGGAGGCCCAACTCTGAATTGCTGTTTTTTGCCTGTTTTAGGGTTTCGAAGAAAAGGAATATCAAACGGAGTCCAAACGGAATGGAACCTTCGGGAACGTGATTTTCCCAACGAACAAGACCCGGGAGACTTGGACCCTACGTCAAGAAAGAAAAGAGGAGGCCACGAGGTAGGGGGGCGCGCCTGCCAACCTTAGGCATGCCCTCCACCCTCGTGGGCCCCCTGTTGCTCCACCGACATACTCCTTCCTCCTATATATACGTACGTACCCCCAAACGATCAGATACGGAGCCAAAAACCTAATTCACCGCCGCAACTTTCTATATCCACGAGATCCAATCTTGGGGCCCGTTCCGGAGTTCCGTCGGAGGGGGCATCGATCGCGGAGGGCTTCTACATCAACACCATATCCTCTCCGATGAAGTGTGAGTAGTTTACCTCAGACCTACGGGTCCATAGTTAGTAGCTATATGGCTTCTTCTCTCTTTTTGGATCTCAATACAATATTCTCCCCCTCTCTTGTGGAGAACTATTCGATGTAATCTTCTTTTTGCGGTGTGTTTGTTGAGATTGATGAATTGTGGGTTTATGATCAAGTCTATCTATGAATAATATTTGGATCTTCTCTGAAATATTTTATGTATGATTGGTTATCTTTGCAAGTCTCTTTGAATTATCAGTTTGGTTTGGCCTACTAGATTGATCTTTCTTGCAATGGGAGAAGTGCTTAGCTTTGGGTTCAATCTTGCGGTGTCCTTTCCCAATGACAGTAGGGGAAGCAAGGCATGTATTGTATTGTTGCCATCGAGGATAAAAAAATGGGGTTCTGTTCATATTGCATGAGTCTATCCCTCTACATCATGTCATCTTGCTTAAGGCGTTACTCTATTTTTAACTTAATACTCTAGATGCATGCTGGATAGCGGTCGATGAGTGGAGTAATAGTAGTAGATGCAGGCAGGAGTCGATCTACTTGTCTCGAACGTGATGCCTATATACATGATCATACCTAGATATTCTCATAACTATGCTCAATTCTGTCAATTGCTCAACAGTAATTTGTTCACCCACCGTAGAATACTTATGCTCTCGAGAGAAGCCACTAGTGAAATCTATGGCTCCCGGGTCTATCTTGATCATATTGATCTCCTACTACTTAGTTATTTCCTTTGCTATTTCCTTTGCCTTTATTTTACTTTGCATCTTTATCATAAAAATACCAAAAATATTATCTTATCATATCTATCAGATCTCATTCTCGTAAGTGGCCTTATAGGGATTGACAACCCCTATTTGCGTTGTGCAGGTACGAGGGACTCGCACGTAGCCTCCTACTGGATTGATACCTTGGTTCTCAAAAACTGAGGGAAATACTTACGCTACTTTGCTGCATCATCCCTTCCTCTTCGGGGAAAACCAACGCAGTGCTCAAGAGGTAGCAGATGCTATGTCCTAAAGATATCAATGGTATAAGAAGTTTCCTTGGTCATGCTGGTTTCTATATCAGGTTTATTAAAGACTTCTATAAAATTTCTAGGCCTCTCACTAATCTCTTGAAAAAAGATGTCCCTTTTGTTTTTCATGATGATTGTGTAGAACCATTTGAAATACTTAAGAAAGCCTTGATTTCTGCACCTATTGTTCAACCACCTGATTGGATTGAAATTATGTGTGATTCTAGTGATTATGTTCTTGGTGATGTTCCTGGACAAAGAGTCAATAAGAAATTGAATGTTATTCATTATGCTAGTAAAACTCTAGACAATGCCCAGAGAAATTATGCTACTTCTGAACAAGAATTTTTAGTTGTTGTTTTTTCTTATGACAAGTTCAGATCTTATATTGTTGATTCCAAAGTAACTGTTCACACTGATCATGCTGCTATTAAATATCTTATGGAAAAGAAAGATGCTAAACCTAGACTTATTAGATGGGTTCTCTTGCTGCAAGATTTTGATTTGCATACTATTGATAGAAAGGGAGCTGAGAACCCCGTTGTAGACAACTTGTCTAGGTTAGTAAATGTTCTTGATGACCCACTGCCTATTGATGATAGCTTTCCTGATGAGTAATTAGCTATCATAAATGCTTCTCGTAATACTCCATGGTATGCTGATTATGCTAATTACATTGTTGCTAAATTTATACCCCCTAGTTTCACATACCAGCAAAAGAAAAGGTTTTTCTATGATTTTAGACATTACTTTTGGGATGACCCACACCTTTATAAAGGAGTAGATGGTGTTATTAGATGTTGTGTACCTGAGCATGAACAGGAACAGATCCTACGCAAGTGCCACTCCGAGGCCTACGGAGGACACCATGTTGGAGATAGAACTATGCACAAGGTATTACAATCTGGTTTTTATTGGCCTACTCTCTTCAAGGATGCTCGTAAGTTTGTCTTGTCTTGTGATGAATGCCAGATAATTGACAATATTAGTAGACGTCAGGAAATGCTTATGAATTACTCAGTCGTTATTGAACCATTTGATGTTTGGGGCTTTGATTTTATGACCTTTTCCTTCCTCTAATGGGTATACACATATTTTAGTTTTTGTTGACTATGTTACTAAGTGGGTAGAAGCTATTCCAACTAGTAGTGCTGATCATAACACTTCTATTAAGATGCTTAAAGAAGTTATTTTTCCGAGGTTTGGAATCCCTAGATATTTGATTACTGCTGGTGGTTCACATTTTATTCATGGTGCTTTCCGTAAAATGCTTGCTAAATATGATGTCAACCATATAATTGCATCTCCATATCACCCTCAGTCTAGTGGTCAAGTAGAATTGAGAAATAGAGAAATAAAATCGACCTTGCAAAAGACTATTAATAGATCTAGAAAGAATTGGTCCAAGAAACTTGATGATGCATTATGGTCTTATAGAACTGCTTATAAGAGCCCTATGGGTATGTCTCCGTATAAAATGGTTTATTGAAAAGCATGTCACTTACCTCCTGAACTAGAACATAAAGCTTATTGGGCAATCAAAGAGCTCAACTATGACTTCAAGCTTGCCGGTGAGAAGAGGTTATTTGACATAAGCTCGCTTAATGAATGAAGAACCCAAGCCTATGAAAATTCCAAGTTGTTTTAAAAAGGTAAAAGATGGCATGCCAAAAGGATAAAAAAGTGTGAGTTTAATGTAGGTGATCATGTTTTGCTATACAACTCTCGTTTAAGATTTTTTGCAGGAAAGCTTCTCTCTAAATGGGAAGGTCCTTACATAATCGAGGAGGTTTATCATTCCAGTCCCATCAAAATAAACAACGCTGAAGGCACCAATCCGAAGGTGGTAAACGGTCAAAGAATCAAACATTATATTTTAGGTACTCCCATAAATGTTGAGACAAATATTATTAATACCATAACACTGGAGGAGTACATAAGGGATACTTTCCAAAATGTTCCAGACTCCGAAAACGAATAGGTATGTGGTACGGTAAGTAAACCGACTCCAAAACTATTCTAATGGCAATTTTTCTCTGTTTTCGAATATTTAAAAAATAGGAAAATTAAAAGTAGTCCGAAGAGTGCACGAGGAAGCGGCAAGGAAGGGGTCGCGCCCTACCCCCTAGGCGTGCCTCTTTACCTTGCCACCACCTCATGTACCACAATGAAATTCATTATATAATCTCCCGAAGGTTTTGACCACCGTACCACAACGAAACCATTTATTCTTGTTTCGAGCTATTTTTCTAACTGATCTAGATCGCCATGACGTCTCCAAGCGCCTCCAAGGACAAGTTTTTCGAGAAGGTCGTCAACCCTTACCTTGTGAAGGTGCTGCAACACCCTCAAACTATTGAGATGTGTGATGGGGTGCTGCACATCCATGATGTTGAATGTCCAAAGAAGACCAATAGTGTGGAGGCAAGGCTCGAAGCAATGGAGCAGCAAGTTTTCAAGTGCCAAGGGATGGTGGAACATGGACTCAATGCCAATCACTTGATGATCACGGAATTTACCTATGACCAGAAGCTGGACACCAAGAACATCGGAGAGGTAATCTTCATGTTTCATGAGAGAATCGAGCATCTCCAAGCCCAGATCTATGACCTGCAAAACCAAAACTATGAGTATGAATACAAATTTAAGAGGATGAGTTTGGATGCAGATTTGAGGATCCTGGAGACTCGTTCATATATTTACGATCATGAACCTATGCCTTGGAAGATGGAGGATAAGATTATTTCATCATCAACAACTCCATCATCACCACCTCTGAAGAAAGAGATCTAAATATATGGGTATGGGCACTCCCCTTGGCTTGTGCCAAGCTTGGGGGAGGTGCCCCTGTATCGTATCACCATCACATCTTTACCTTTATCGTTTTTCTTAGTTTGATCCTTTTGGTTATATCTTGATCTAGTAGAATAAAGTTTTTAGTATGATCTAGCTTTGAGTTTTGAGATCTATCTATGTAATCGAGTCCATGAGTATATATATATATGGGTAGCACTATTATGATCCTAGGATCAGAATAACTATTTGGATCACGTCACACCCTATATAGAGCGATCGGGTTGTTCCTGAACTGCCCAACCCGCTCCAGAAAAAAATCCCACTCCACCACCCCATGACCAGTCGTCCCTAACCTCCCCCGATCCCCTACGATCCACCGCGATGGCGCCTCCCTCCCCTGGATCTGGCATCTCCCTCCCCTGGATCCGGTGCCTCTCGCCGCCGTGTCCCCGGCCCCAGCGCGCCTCTCCTCCTGCCGCCTCCTACATCTTGCCGTCTGGAGCGACCAGACCTCAAACGGTCCAATCTCTGTGCTAAGGTGTCATCCCTGGATCAGTAATGCTGACACCACACAGTACTTGAAGGATTTATAACAGAGTAGCAATCACACACTTATTACATCGAGTGTCTAAAAAGAGAACTTATTACAATAAATATGGGTTAAGGCCATCTAATAACGATAACAGTGGAAGGCTTGGAAGATATGTGAGTCCATCAACTCCAACGGCATCACTGAGTATAGAACCACGGCCTAAAAACACCTTAGTCGTCATCTGAAAAGTCTGCAACATTAACGTTGCAGCCCGAAACGGGTCAGCACATGGAATATGCTGGCAAAATAACACATAGAGAGTAATGGAATGAAATAGGCTATTCTATATGCATATTTGGCTGGTGGAAAGCTCTATGGTTACAGTTTTGCGTAAAGCCAATTTTTCCCTACTGCAAAGGAATAAATTTTATTTAACTATCATGGTAGTTGTTAAACATTGAGAATGGTTGACAGCATTCTCAATCCCAATTAAGCATCATCATTAAACAAAACCCAACAAAATTAATTTTAGAGTAACATGTTGAGATTCACATGATAATCCAGGTACTAGATACTCAAGATGTCCATAACCAGGGACACGACTAATCATGATTAGTTTATACACTCTGTAGAGGTTTGTGCACTTTTCCCCACAAGACTCGATCGCCTCCGTTTGGTTTCTCGCACTACAAGGTGTTTGAGAAGACGGATGACCGAGACATAGTCTTTCAGAAGCGCTAGCACCTTACGATCGGGTAGACCGTTACACCTACTTTCCCCTACATCTGCTAGTCTACCAGTGTACGAGTTCGCACAACTTAATCAACTATGCTAGAGCCCATAATAGCTTGTGGCTGCACACGGAAGTTTCTAGCATGAATAATCTCATAATCCCTATGAGCCTGGGTGGCGGTCCAAAAGAAAAACAGGCAATCGCTGGAATACCTAGGTGCCTCAATCCACCCAGATGTGTTTTTAAGTTGCCACCTTAGATAAACCATTAATTAACAATCTCACATCTGTCATGGATACACTCACCCAATCCACGTCTACTAGCATAGCATGGCATAATAAGCAAACGTAGAAGTAACTCACAAAGGTTTGATAATAACAGGTAATAGGTACTGCCTCAACTACTTCCCAACCCCACAATTTAATTAGATCCTAATCATTCAATGTGTGAGGATTGATCTAATGCAATAAAACTGGGTAGAGGGAAAACATGATCAAAGTGTTACTTGCCTTGCTGATGATCCGGGAAACTTAGCAATTCGAAGTAGCAAGCGGCGCACTCCAGGTACTCTATCGCAACCAAACAAGCATACAATAAGTACTCAAATAATGCACATGTAAAACTCAAATAAGAGATCTAACCAGAAAGTTCAACTTAAGAACTCCGGTTGGCAAAAAGAATCAAATCGAACGAAGCAACGAAAGACAAATGGCAAAAGAAACAGGCTTCGTTTACTATTCTGGATCTAAGGCAATTTTTACAGTGGCAAAAACTTGTTTGAGTTGGTTAAACGGAAAGAGGGTTTCGAGACGAAACTCCAGGCGCTTGAATCGCCTGATTCCGATAAACGAGCGAAAAGTTAGACTAAAACAAAAATCGGATCAGAAATCGCGATCAGAAAAACCGCGGATTTAATCTGAGAAAAAGAAAAACGACGAACGTTCCTTAAAACGAACGAACGGACGAATGCTCGCTAATTAAATAAATCGGAAAAACCGATCTATTTAAAAAAACCGAAACTAAAAAAACAAAAAAAACAAACAAAACCGACGGGAAACCGATCGGTTTTCAAAAAAAAACCGGCGGCGTGAGGTCTACGTCCGGCGACTCCGGCGAACGGCGGCGGCGGTCCGGCGGCGGCGGGGCAGCGGTGCGGGTGGCGGTGGCGAGGGCGGGCGGCGGCGTGGGCGGGCGGCGGCGGCGGCGGGCGGCTAGGCTTAGGGTTTCGGGCGGGGGCGCGGCTTGGGCTTGGCCGGGGCCTCGGGGCGCTTATAAGAAGGCCCGGCCAGGCGGAGTCCTGGCCGGTTACGGGCCAAGGTCGGTTCAGACTCTTTTTTTTTAAATAATTACGCTCGGAAAAAAACAAAAGGAATACTAAACGGACTCCAAAAATCCCGAAATAAATTTTCCCCGGCTTCTAAAATCAAGCTGCACAGGATGAACATTTATTTGGGGCCAAAATGCAATTTTGAAAAACGCGCATTTTTTTGCTAAATTCAAATATAATAGCAAATAAAACCAAATAAAATCTTATTTGATTTTTTGTTAAATCCCCAATATTTCTTTATTTTCGGAAAGTCATTTTATTCCCTCTCTTTTATTTTTGTAATAGAAATAATTGAAGATAAAATAAATAAAATCAAATGATCCTATTTTCAAAATTTGAGACAACTCAAATATTAAAATAAAGAAATTCCCAACTCTCTCCGAGGGTCCTTGAGTTGCGTGAAATTTCTAGGATCAACCAAAAGGCAATAAATATGATATGCAATGATGATCTAGTGTATAACATTCCAACTTGAAAATTTGGGATGTTACACCGTCCCCGTGCCTTCAGCCTTCAAACACGCCGCCACCATGCATCTCACCACCACCGCCACCCTCCCTAGATCTCGCCGCTGCGTGCCTCCTCTGCCACCGCCGTGAGCTTCCTCCCCCACAGCCGACGTTCCTCGTCCCCAACGGCCACCGTCTGCCGCCGCCCCCGGCCCCTGCCTTGGCACCTCCTCTTTGGAACAACTCCCGTCACCACCCTCCAGCCCTGGCAACTCCTCTCCGGCCCGCCTCCATCCCCGACACTTCCTCTACGGCCCGCCTCCCGCCGCCTGCTACCCTTTCTCTCAGATCTGCCACCATCCCCACCAACACACTACGCCTCCCAAACTCCTGATAGCCAACCACCCGCCAGCCACCACCTCTGCCGGCGTCCTGGATCCCAGCCATGGAGTAGTTCCCATGCAGGTCTCCCCCATGCTACTCCAGGCCGACTATGCCATCGCACGAAGTTCACCGATCAGAGCTGCGATCGGATCCGTCGCCGTGCATCGCCTTGGTCAGTCTCCAAGACTGTCCTGCATCTCCTCCTGTTCGGGCCGTCCATGGCCACCTGTCGTCTGCCTCCTCCTCCCAGGTCACTCCCGTTAGGTCGGAATAGGATCCTCGTGCGGACTACGTCAAGCTGTCACCACGGACTTCTCTGCATCGTCACCGTGAAGAGCTTCTGAATCAAAAAAGAAGAACAAACTACCTTCACATGCGTGTGCGTGCAATACAGGCATAGAGAGGTTCAGGGCTACAGGCAATGTGATGGCGCAGCCACTGCAGCATCAACTACAACAGCGCGGCGCTCCTGGTGCTCCTCTCCCTATGCTGCTTTGCATGCTGTGATGCCACCGCCTCCTAACTATACAAAAGGTTTAACTGAGGAAAAATTAGAGCTCATGAACGAACCTGGAGAAGTTCTAATACGATGGTGCTATTCTTTGTAGTTATTTGTTTCTCGTGAATGCATTTGGTTGTAGCTGATGGATCTTTATCTTCATATATTATTTTCTTTATTTTAGTGTGACCTGCACCCACCTTTATCTAATCTTTTTTCATCAACTCAGTGATGGACGTACTGAGTAATTCGTGCGACATTGCTACATCTTGTTTTGGTCTGCAGCCCAGCACTGCTTCTTCAGTCTGTTTGTATGCCCGCTGAATCCATTTATTAAGTTACAACCTTCAAAAAATGTGTTTGGCATTTCTGTCGTACGTGCCGCTGCTGCTAATGCTGAAGAGCTAAACTCTGCTATCGCCAGACTAATACTAAAGAGCTAACCACCACACAAGATGCTCCTGTTCACACCACGACTCAATCAAGATGAGTGTGTGTGTGCCTGTGATCTACAACAAATGCCTGATGCGAGCGATGAATTTAATTGTGCCCACATATGGAGTAGTCACAACGGTGGATTGAGCATTCGTAATGCTGTTGGACAGGTAATCTGGAGTTAACTGAAGTCCAACTATTACGCTGGACAAGGTTCATCTACATCATGGTTGGCAAAATTCGACCCTCCCTAGTGTGTCTGTTATTTTTAATATCACGAAAATGAGTGCATATAGTCTACGAGAAAAACATATATGAAAAACTAGAAAGATAACAACAAAAAGAAGTAAGAAAAACCTTGAAGTTCAACTAGAAGATCCAAATAAGTTCGTGCCGCCCTCTGGCGGAGCATGATTCTTGGGCGTGTGTGTCTTGAATGTGTGCTATTCGGGTGGGTGCCTCCATGCGTATCTGCGGCACGTATGTGTGCTCCGAGTAGGTCTATCATAGGGTTTTTTCATCTCTAAAAAATACAAGTTATAAAATCGTTAAAAGAATGTTAACCAAAAAAAACTAATACAATGGCCTAAAGAATAAGCCCACCCCGTTCGGAAGTTCGGTGATAAAAAAACCTAGAAGGTCAAATTAAAATAATGGAGAAGTTCGAAGTTTTAAAAAGTTAGATTTTTTTCTCATTACTAAAGAATAAAATGAAGGTATTCAAACTAAAATAAAGGAACAACTAAAAAAGTTTCAGAATAGATTTTTCCCCGTTTTTAAAAAACTAGAAGCTCAAACTAAAAGAACCAAGAAATTAAGTTAAAATAACAAAATGGTTTAATGTTTATAAAAATGATTTTTTCTATTTTTAAAAATAAAACACAGAAGGTCAAATTGAAATAATGTAGTAGTTCAAAATTTTAATATAAAACATATGTCTCCATTTCTAGCAACACCCCTAGAAATTCAAACAAAATAACTAGAAGTTCAAATTTAAATAATGAAGTTGTTTCATATTTATATTTATTAGAATTTTTCTCATAACTAAAGAATAACCAAAGAAGGCCGATTTAAAAAATAGAGCAGCTCAAAATTTATAAATAAAATGGATTTCCCTTGTTTCTACAAAAAACCTAGAGGTTCAAATTTAAGTAATGAAGATGTTCAATGTTTATTACAAGATCAAGAAGTTCAACTTTAAAAAAACGACCAGTTCAAAATGTTTATAAAAAACGGAGTAGTTCAATGTATATAAAAAACTAAGGTTTTCACGTAACCGAGAGAAGTTTAGATTGATAACTGCCAAAAGTTCACATACTGCACGGTGTGCTTTTGTATTGAAAAAAGGTATGAAAAAGCAAAGGCTAAAAGTTTTGTTGCTAAAAGTTCAAGTGATCGGCCCGAGAAAGTTCAAAAATTCTTGTGAGAGTGGTTGAACAAAAATACGTGACAGAAGTTTAAGGTGAAAAGAACGAGAAGTTCAACTACTGCAAGGAATGCATTTCAGGTGATAATAAAAAGTATAGAAAAATAAAAGCTTAAAAGGTTTGTTGAAAGAAGTTCAAGTGCTCTATCCGGGTAGTTCAAAAATTCTTGCGAGAGAGGATCACCTTGTATTTCCATGTTCGATTTTTGCCGTATGAAAGTTGAATACAATTCTTTACTCAAAATATAAAAAGGTGAAGTTAAAATTGAAATAACAGAGAAGTTCGGAGTTTATTAAATACTAGGATTTACCTGTTCAAAAAATAAAAACCACAACGCCATTTTCTCCACTTTTAAAAAAAACTCATAAACAAAAAAATGTTTGCTAGAAGTTTAATTGCTTGGCGAGGGAAAGTTTAAAAAATTCTTGTGAGAGAGGTTCACCGTGTATTTAGATGTCCAAAAATACAAAAAAATATGTTGTTTTTTGTGTTTTAGAATAATTCTCTCAAACCAGATAGAAGTTCAAAGTGATAACAACCGGAAGTTCGCATACTACATGGTGTGTATTTCATATAAGAAAAATACAATAAAGTGAAACCACGTGAAGTTGAAACAGACATGCCACAGAAGTTCAACTACTTCACGCAGTGCAAAAAACAGCACGTCAAAAACACAGTGAAGTTCAAATAGACATGCCCGAGAAGTTCAACTACTTCACGCAGTGCATTTTCATTTGCGATTAAGGCAAAAATCTTGATCTCGTCATTTTTCTAATTTACTTCAAAACAGCAGGAATATCATTTGTGTAAGTTCAAGTCCTCAGTCATATAAAATTAAAAAACATTGTGATAGAGGTTTGTACAAAAAAATATATCATTTGTGTAACACTTACGAAATGGATGAGAAAATTACAAATGAAAATAAGTCACATAAGTTCAACGTGAAAACAACAGGAAGTTCACCAACTACACTGAATGAATTTCTGATGAAAAACTTTTAAAATCGTCGCGAGTATAAAAAAATGATCAACACGGGAAAGATGGTTTTTTACAGCAGATTTCCATCAATATATAACTTGCTCAATTCCGGTGAGTGGATGGAGAGCTATGGGCAAAAAGCACGTGAAAATCAGAGTGAAGTTCAAGTAGACATGCCGAGAAATTCACGTTCTTCATGCAGTGCATTTTCAAAGAATCTGTTTCGTGATAAAGGCAGAACAAATGATCTCGCCGTTTTCGAAATTACAGGAAAACGGCTAGAAATCAGAGAAAACCATCAACATGAAAAAGTTTCTCATTTTCCTTAGCTTTTCAACGGTATATTATTTGCCCCATTCCGATAAAGTTTGTAGAAATTATAGCGAAAATACATTTTATTCATTTTCAAAATTGACTTAAAAGAATAAGGAACTGGGAGACACAATATATACCAAAAAAATTTGCATTTCCTCAAGCTTTCCAATGCCATATCATTTGCTACAGTCGGACGTACGATTAATTAATTAGCATGAAAATACGAACTCGGTGCAACTTGGACCGTTTTTCAAATTACTTTTAAACCGTTCAAAATTAGAAAACTTTAAATATGAAAAAGTAGCGCATTTTCATAAGCTTTCCAACGCCAAATCATTTGCCTCAATTGGATCAGCCGTTTATAAATGACATCGAAAATACAAACTCGGCGGTTCGGTTAAATTTTACAATTTTCCAAATTACTCTTTAACCATAGGGAGTTAGAGAAAACTTTCAACATGTGGAAGGAGCGGTTTTGCAGCAGCTTTCCAACGCCATATTATTTGCCTCATTTTGATAAATGCTTTAGAATTGCGATCGAACATACAATTCACCTTTTTTCTATGAAGAAAAAACGGTTTTTAAAACTGCTCTTAAATCGCTTACATTTTTTCGAAAAATTCAACTTGGGTCATGACACTGGTGTCCATAACTTTCCAACGGTATATCGCAAGCCCCATTTGGGCAATGTTGGCGGAAGTTCAACCTAGCACTGGGAGAAGTTCAAGTCGAACAACTCAGGCAGTAAAATTGCAAAAAACACAATTTCATAACAACCCGAGAGCAAAATCCGCCAACGAGCAAGATTCCTATTTAAAACGTGTATTTGCTAAAAAAACGTTTCTAGATTACACTAACATCATATATAACACACCTAACCAGAATAATTCGTGCAGCGAGACACGATTGCGAAGATAGCCCGAAGGTCGGGTTCGTATAGAGGGAAGTTCAGGCGCATTCTCAGGAAGTTCTGGTTGTGATCAGAATATATTTTTGATCCCATAATCAGAATAGTGTTTATGTGTGTGTGCATATATAGATATATATAAATAATAAAGAGTAGTTTTGAGTGAGGGCTTTGCTTTCTTGCTATGATTTTGAGGGAATAAAATAAGATAAAGAATAAAAAGAAATAACAAGATCATATAATGATCTTATGGACAGTGAAGACTTCACATATAAAGAGTATGATGAATAAAATTTGTTGAGAGTTGGCAAACATAGTTTTGGTCATTGTTGCAATTAATAAGATGTAATAAATAAAGAGAGGTTTCATATATAAATATACTATCTTGGACATCTTTTGTAATTGTGAGCACTCATTAAAATTTGACATGCTAAAAAGTTGATGTTGGACAAGGAAGACAACATAATGGGTTATGTTTTCTTATATCCGAAAAGAAATTGTACTATCATGGATCCTCCAACATGTTGAACTTGTTTTTCCCTCTCATGCTAGCCAAATTCTTTGCACCAGGTAGAGATACTACTTGTGCATCCAAACATCCCTTAAACAAGTTTTGCCATGAGAGTCCACCATACCTACCTATGGATTAAGTAAGATCCTTCAAGTAAGTTGTCATCGGTGCAAGCAAGAAACATTGCTCTCTAAATATGTATGATCTATTAGTGTGAAGAAAATAAGCTTTATAAGAACTTGTGATATGGAAGAAATAAAAGCGACAGACTGCATAATAAAGTTCTTTATCACAAGCGGCAATATAAAGTGACATTATTTTACATTAAGATTTTGGGCATCCAACTATAAAAGCGCATGACAACCTCTGCTTCCCTCTGCAAAGGGCCTATCTTTTACTTTTATTTTCTACCCTGATACAAGAGTCATGGTGATCTTCACCTTTCCTTTTTACACTTTTTCTTTTTGGCAAGCACTATGTGTTGGAGAAAGATCCAGATATAGGTTTTCATAAAGTATTATTGTTGACATTACCCTTGAGGTAAAAGGTTGGGAGGCGAAACTATAAGACCCTATCTTTCTCTGTGTCCAACTGAGGCTTTGAACCCATACGTATCACATGAGTGTTAGCAATTGTGAAAGACTAAATAATAGTTGAGTATGTGGACTTGAGGAAAAGCTCTTGAATTGACTCTTTCCGATATTATGATAAATTGCAATTGCTTCAATGACTGAGATCATAGTTTGTTACTTTTCAATAAAGTTTCTGATTCATACTTAACTTTGTTAACGAATTGTTACTTTAGCATTAGAAATTATATGACAATATATGTTGTTGTTTTAAAGATGATCATGATGCCCTCATGTCCGTATTTTATTTTATTGACACCTCTATCTCTAAACATGTGGACATATTTTTCGATTTCGGCTTTTGCTTGAGGACAAGCGAGGTCTAAGCTTGGGGAGTTGATACGTCCATTTTACATCATGTTTTATATTAATTTTTATTGTATTATGGGCAGTTATCACACATTATATCACAATACTTATGCATTTTCTCTCTTATTTCACAAGGTTCACATGAAGAGGGAGAATGTCGGCACTTGGAATTCTGGACTAAAAAAGGAGCAAATCTGAGAGACATATTCTGCACAACTCCAATAGTCCTGAAAATATACGGAGAATTACTTTGGAATATATAAAAAATATTGGGTGAAGAAAGCACGAGAGGGGACCCACTAGGCATCCACAAGGGTGGGGGCGCGCTCTACCCCCCTGGGTGCGCCCCTTGCCTTGTGGGCCACCTGGTAGGCCCTCGGTTCCCATCTTATGCTATATGGTGTGTTTTGACCTGGAAAAATTCAAGAGGAAGCTTTCGGGATGAAGGGCCGCTGTCTCGAGGCGGAACTTGGGAAGAACCGATCTAGGGCTCCGGTGGAGCTGTTCTGTCGGGGAAACTTCCCTCCTGGAGGGGGAAATCGAAGCCATCGTCATCACCAGTGATCCTCTAATCGAGAGGGGGTCAATCACCATCAACATCTTCACCAGCACCATCTCCTCTCAAACCCTAGTTCATCTCTTGTATCTGATCTTTGTCTCAAAACCTCATATTGGTACCTGTGGGTTGCTAGTAGTGTTGATTACTCCTTGTAGTTGATGCTAGTTGGTCTATTCGGTGGAAGATCATATATTCAGATCCTTAATGATAATTATTACTCCTCTGATTATGAATATGAATATGCTTTGTGGGTAGTTACGTTTGTTCCTGAGGACATGGGATGAGCCTTGTTATAAGTAATCATGTGGATTTAGTATTCGTTCAATACTTTGATGAGATGTATGTTGTATCTGGTGTTATGTGAACGTCGACTACATGACACTTCACCATGATTTGGGCCTAGGGGAAGGCATTGGGAACTAATAAGTAGATGATGGGTTGCTAGAGTGACAGAATCTTAAACCCTAGTTTATGCGTTGCTTTGTAAGGGGCTAATTTGGCTCCACATGTTTCATGTTATGGTTAGATTTATCTTAATTCTTCTTTCAAAGTTGCGGATGCTTGCGAGAGGGGTTAATCATAAGTTGGAGGCTTGTCCAAGTAAGGACAACACCAAAGCACCGGTCTACCCACATATCAAATTATCAAAGTAACGAACGCGAATCATATGAGCATGATGAAAACTAGCTTGACAGTAATTCCCATGTGTCCTCGGGAGCGCTTTGCTTTATATGAGAGTTCGTCCAGGCTTGTCCTTTGCTACAAAAAGGATTGGGCCACCTTGCTGCACATTAATTACTTTTGTTCCTTGTTACCCATTACGAATTATCTTATCACACAACTATCTGCTACCGGTAATTTCAATGCTTGAAGAGAATACCTTGCTGAAAACCGCTTGTCATTTCCTTCTGCTCCTCGTTGGGTTCGACACTCTTACTTATCAAAAGGACTACAATAGATCTCCTATACTTGTGGGTCATCAAGTGTCATCAATCATACAATACTATATGATTGTTGAGTATGTGAACTTGCTAAACCAAGCTCTTACATAGACTCTTTCTAAGAAAATGACGGATTGTGATTATTTCAACGACTCAGTACATAGTTTGTTTGTTTCCAATAAAGTTTATGTCTCATACATAGCTTGTGAATGAATTGTTACTCTAGCATGAGAAGTTTTATGATGATATATCGTTGTTATGATAATGACCATGATGCTTCCATGTCTGTATTTTATTTTATCGACACCTCTCTCTCAAAACATGTTGTCATGATTATCGATTTCGGCTTTGGCTTGAGTACAAGTGAGGTCTAAGCTTGGGGGAGTTGATACGTCCATTTTGCATCATGTTTTTATGTTGGTATTTATTGCATTATGGACTATTATTTCACTTTATAATGCAATTCTTATGTGTTTTCTCTCTTATTTTGCAAGTTTCACATCAAGAGGGAGATTGCCGGCAGCTGGAACTCTGGACCGGAAAGGGCTATATCGGAAGCACTTTTTCTGAACAAATCCAAATGTGCTGAAAATTGATGGAGAATTATTTTGGAATATATTAAAATTATTAGCGAAAGAATTACCAAAGGGGGACGCACCAAGCAGCCACAAGCCTGTGGGGCGCACCCCGGAGCTTGTGGCGCCCCTGGTAAGCCTACCGGGCCCATCTTCCCCTATGTGATCCCATTTGTCCTAGAAAAAAATCAAACAAATGTTTTGGGATGAAGCACCGTCGTCTCGAGGCAGAACTTGGGCTCGAACACTTTTGCTCTCTGGAGGAGAGATTCCGCCTGGAAAACTTCCCTCTAGGAGGGGGAAATCAAAGCCATCATCATCACCAACGAACCCCTCATCATGGGAGGAGTAATCTTCATCAACATATTCACTAGCGACATCTCCTCTCAAAACCTAGTTCATCTCTTATATCCAATCTTTGTCTCAAAACCTCAGATTGATACATATGGGTTGCTAGTAGTGTTGATTACATCTCGTAGTTGATGCTTATTGGTTTATTTGGTGGAAGATCATATGTTTAGATCCTTGATGCTATTCAATACCCCCTGATTTGAGCATGAATATAATTTGTGGGAAGTTACGTTCGTTCTTGAGGACATGTGAGATGTCTTTTCATAGGTAATCATGTCAATTTGGTATTCGTTTGATATTTTGATGATATGTATGTTGTTGCTTCCTTTAGTGGTGTCATGTGAATATCCACTACATGAACAATTCACCATCTTGGGCCTAAGGGAAGACATTGTGGAGTAGTTATTAGATGATGGGTTGCTAGAGTGACAGAAGCTTAAACCCTAGTTTGTGCGCTATTTCGTAAGGGGCTGATTTGGTCCATATGTTTCATCCCATGGTTAGATTTATCTTAATTCTTCTTTCGTAGTTGTGGTTGCTTGCGAGTGGGAATAATCATAAGTGGGAGCCTTGTTCAAGTAAGAACAACACCCAAGCACCAGTCCACCCCACATATCAAATTATCAAAGTAACGAACGCGAATCAAACAAACATGATGAAAGTGAGTAGATGAAATTCCCGTGTGTCCTTAAGAACACTTTCCTTATTATAAGAGACCATTCCGGCCTGTACTTTGCTACAAAAAGGATTGGGCTACCTTGCTGCACATTTGCAACTGTTACTACTTGTTGTTCGTTACAAGTTACCTTGCTATCAAACTATGTGTTACCGACAATTTCAGTGCCTGGAGATAATACCTTGCTGAAAACCGCTTGTCATTTCCTTCTGCTCCTCGTTGGGTTCGGCACTCTTACTTATCGAAAGGTCTATGATTGATCCCCTATACTTGTGGGTCGTCACACATCCTCACAAATTCCAATTGGTATAGTAGTAGATTTATGAGCCATTTGTAAAAATATTTCAGTAGGCGTGAGCTTATTCAAATAAAGTCTTCTATACAAAGAGAAAGGCATAACACGAACACCAGCTCCTAAATCACATAGAGCAGTTTTGACATAACTTCTTTTAATGGAGCATGGTAGTGGGTATTCCTAGATCACCTGGCTTCTTAGGTACTCCACCCTTAAATGAATAATTTGCAAGCATGGTGGAAATTTCAGCTTTAGGTATCTTCCTTTTATTA
Source organism: Triticum urartu (assembly GCF_003073215.2). Lineage (NCBI taxonomy): Eukaryota > Viridiplantae > Streptophyta > Magnoliopsida > Poales > Poaceae > Triticum > Triticum urartu. The sequence goes on from NC_053023.1 coordinate 412,417,847, forward strand.
CGGACAATATCTTTCATTTAGTTAGCATATGGGGCCATCTTGAAAATATCAGTCAAACGAGTATGCAAAAGACTGGCCTACACATTTTAACAAACGTTCAAATTCCTCCTCATCTTTATTTTTAGGTGATTTAGTTGGAAAAGGCATAGGTTTCAGAACCCATTGTTCTCTTTCCTTACCATGTTTTCTAGCAATGATATCTCTTTTATCATATATATTATTTTTAGGAGATGGGTTATCAAGATCAACAGCAGGTTCTATTTCTACATCATTATCTGGTTGAGCATCAACATCAACATCATTACAGTTATCATTGTTATTATCATTATCACTATGTGTATGTTCATTAACAGATTGTGTCTCAGCATCAGAAAACAGAAACATCATTACTATTCTTAGAAGTTTTTTGTACCTCAAGTTCACTAGAAGCATGCAAAGTTCTATCATTTTTCTTTTTATTTTTCTTCTTAGATGGACTGGGTGCATCATTATTAATTCTCTAAGAATCTTGCTCTATTCTTTTAGGATGATCTCCAGGATAGAGAGGTTCCTGAGTCATTCTACCTCCTCTAGTCATAACTCTAACATCACGATCATTCATACTATTGTTCATCTCATTAAACAAATCATATTGTGACTTAGCAACTTATTCTAACTGAGTTTGAATCATGGAAGCATGTTTTCCTAGACCTTTAATGTAATTTACAATTCTAAACATCAAGTCACTCAAGCGATCAATCATGAAAGCATTGCCTGTCAATTGTTTCTTAACATACGCATTGAGATGTTCTTGCTTAACAATCTAGTTATCAAATTCATCCAAGCATTGACTAGAAGATTTATAATAAGGAATATCACCTTCATCAGAACTTATAAGAGAATCTACCTCCACTACCATTGTCGGGGTACCGAAACCATGTATTTCTTCAATAGATGGTAAATTCTTAACATCTTCAGCTTTAATACCTTTTTCTTACATAGATTACTTTGCCTCTTGCATATCTTCAAGACTGGGGAACAGAATACCTCTCTTCTTTGGAGTTGGTTTAGGTGGTTGTTCAGGAAGCATCCAATCGTTTTCATTTCTCAATATATTATTCAATAGTTCTTCAGCTTGTTCAATAGTTATTTCTCTGAAAACACAACCATCACAACTATCTTAGTAGTCCCTAGAAGCATCAATTAGTCCATTATAAAAGATATCAAGTATTTCAATTTTCTTAAGAGGATGATTAGGCAAAGCATTAGTAATTAGAGAAGCCTCCCCCAAACTCGAGGCATATTCTCTTCTTCAATTTGTGCAAAGTTAAATATTTCCTCTAAGGCAGCTTGTTTCTTATGAGCAGAAACTATTTTCCAGAGAAGTAATATATCATATCCTGGGGACTACGCACACAACCAGGAGCAAGAGTATTAAACCATATCTTAGCATCACCCTTTAATGAGAAAGGAAACAACTTAAGAATACAATAGTAGCGAACCTTTTCCTCATGAGAAAATAGGGTGGCTATATCATTTAATTTAGTAAGGTGTGCCACAATAGTTTCAGTTTCATAACCATGAAAAGGATCAGATTCCACCAAAGTAATTAACTCAGGATCGACATAGAATTCATAATTCTTATCAGTAACAAAGAAAGGAGAAGTAGCAAACTTAGGATCATACTTCATTTTTTCCATCATAGATTTTTCTTTTAGTTTACATAGTAGTTTCTTAACATCTTCTTAACACTACAAGCAAGAAATTATCTAGCTATCTCATAACATAACCCCCAGGTACTAATGTCTACTAAACAACTTATTATTGTAGACTCGTGTTGGGCCTTCAAGCGCAGTGTTTTGTAGGCCAGTAGCAATTTTCCCTCAAGTGGATGACCTTCGTGGTAACACAGGGTCATTATTACAAGATTTCATTTTTGTCTTGTGGATGAGGACTTTATGAAAATATATTCTTTTCAATAGGGGGTTTTCCAAAAAATCATGCAGGTCGCGTACATCTTGATGACCTTGCATCCAAGGTAGATTGTTTTACACTGGTTTCAACAGAATTGTTAACTCATCAAAAGTTAAGTGACCACTTTTATGTTTTTTCTAGTTTATTTATGTATCTGTTAACGCCTCACAAGTTCATGCACTAATGGTGATATTAACTCGATAAAAAAGCATGTCTACGCAATGTTTTGAAAACAAATATGACTATTTTTTAGCTTTCCACCGTATGTCTTGTTTCCAAAGTTCAGTTCATCAATATCCAGGATTTAAGTTTCTTACCTTTTTTCTATAATATAGGCCATAAGGGCATCCACGGTGCTTAGAGGTTGGCTTGCCTCTAAGCTGGACCCCACATGCCTGCCTCTAAGAACATCTCAAAACCATGTAGTGTACAACATTTTGCTTCAGCCTGTAGTGGGTCCATGATTCATTAAACAAAGGAATGGTAACTTGAACGGAAGAGACCTTTCACGCATCACATGCATCGTGCAAAGCACGAACAGCCTGACGAGTGGGGCTGCTTGACTATTGTAACATCCCAAATTTTCAATTTGCAATGTTATACATAGGTCATCATATGCATATCATATTTTATTTGCATCTCGTTTGCGATCCTAGAAATCCTAAGCATCTCAAGGACCCATGGAGAGAGTTGGGGATTTCACTATTTTCATATTTGAATTTTTCTCAAATTTTGAAAAAAGGATCATTTTGGTTTTAATATTTTTCTCTCCGAAATATTTCCAATATCAAAATAAATGAGAGGAGATAAAATGACTTCTCCAAAATAAAATAAATATTGGAGGAAAATGTTAAAATCAAATAAATATTTATTTGGTATTTTATTGCTATTTTATTTGAATTAGAAAAATATGCATTTTTTCAAAATTGCATTTTTAGGTCAGAGAAATGTTCACTATGTTCTAAATATTTTATTTAGACGGTGAAAATTATTTTTGGCATTTTTTAGATTTTTTTAGATTTTTAGGATATTTCCTTTTCGGCGGAATTTATTTTAAAAAAAAGGTTTGGGCCAGCCCGAGGCGAGCCGAGCCGAAGCCTAGTCGCCGCCGCGTTCCCGCCGCGTGACGCCGTGCCGTTGCCAGACTCCCGAAGGAGTCCAAGGTCACCTCGCCATGCCGCCCGACCCCCTCCCCAAGTCGGGCACTCCCTGACCTCCTATAAGTACCGCTGCCCTGCCGCCCTCTCTTCCCCGTCCCACACCACCAACACTGCCGCCTGCGTCGCTCGCCGCCGTAGCCCGCAGCCCCGCGCGCCGCTGCTGCTGCCGCACCACCGCCGCCTTGCCGCCCCGCTGACCCACGCCGCCGACGCCGCCTGTATTCGCCCGAGAACCGGTAAAAACCTGCAAAGCCGCCGCCGTTTTCTTGTAAACCCTAGATCGATTTTTTTTATTTTAGATCGGTTCAGTTTTCTTGGTTTTCTTCGGTTAGATCTAATCTATGAACGTTTGTTCGTTACTTCGGTTTAATGAACGAATTCGTTCATTACTCTCTGTTAGCGGACGTTCGTCCAATAGATTTTTTTATTTTTATTTTCTTCCAGGGACCGATCCGCGATTATTTTTATCGTAGATTAGCCCTTGATCTTCAAACTCTCGCAACTTTTTAACCATTAGTCCAAATCCAGTGAAACCAACGCCAAAAGCTTTGTCTCGAGCCCCTCTTTCTGGTTAATCAACTTGAACATGGTTTTGACAAATTTAAAATTTGCTTTCAAGAATATTTGAATTCGAAGTTCTTTTGATCGTAGTTTCAGTTCCGTAGCCCCGATTTGATCGATTCTTTTTGCAAATCTAAGCTCTTTAGTTGAACTTTCAGATTGCATCTTCTTATTTGAGTTTTACTCTTGCATCTATGCTTGAGTGCTTATGTATTCTATTGTTTGTTTGTGATAGAATTTCCGGAGTGTGAAGCGTGCTACTACGAGTCTCTAGGTTTTGCGGATCATCAGCAAGGCAAGTAACACATTGATCATACTCGTTTTCATACCCAGTTTTTATGCATTAGCTCCAATCCTCAAACATTGCATGATTAGGATGTGTTTAACATGTGGTATTGGGAAGTAGTTGATGAGGTAGAACCTATTGCCCTGTTATTATCAAACCCTTGGGAGTTACTTCAACGTATTGCTTATATTGCTATGCTATGCTCGTAGACGTGGTTTGCTTTGAGTGATCCATAACAGATGTGAGATTGTTAATTAATGGTTAACTTAAGGTGGCTACTTAAATACACATCTGGGTGGATTGGTTGCGGGCACCTGGGGATATACCAGTGTTGTCTTTTGGTTCGCCACCCAGGCTCAAAGGGATCATAAGATTATTCATGCTAGAAACTTCCGTGTGCAGCCACAAGCTATTATGGGCTCTTGCATAGTTGAGTATGTTGCATGACCTCTTTCAGTGGTAGGCTAGCAGATGTAGGGGAAAGTAGGTGTAACTGTCTACCCAGAGTAAAGAGTTAATGCTTCTGAAAAATTGTGTCTCGATCATCCGTTTCTCAAACACCGTGTAGTGCGAGAAATCCAGCGGAGGAGATCGAGTCTTGTGGGGAAAAGTGCGCAAACCTCTGCAGAGTGTACAAACTAATCATGGTTAGCCGTGTCCCCGGTTATGGACATCTTGAGTATCTGGTTCTTGAATTATCATGTTGATCTCATCACTCTAAATTAATTTTTTGGGTTGTTAACTACTGTTTAATTGGGATTGAGATGGGGTTACCATTCTCAATGTTTATCAACTACCATGATAGTTAAACAAAATATATTCCTTTGTTGTAGGGAAAAATTGTGTTTTCGCAAAAACATTATAACCATAGAGCCTCCACCAGCCATTTATGCATGTAGTGATAGCATTTACTTGTTCATTGCTCTATTGTGTTATCTTGCCAGCATATTCCATGTGCTGACCCGTTTCGGGCTGCAACATATCACGTTGCAGACTTTTCAGACGAAGAGTAAGGTGCGCTAGCTCGGTTGTCGTGCACTTAGCTATGCCGTTGGAGTTGATGGAGTCACTTTATTTTTCAAGCCTTCCACTGTTATCTTATTTAGATGGCCTTAAGCCATATTATTGTAATAAGTTCTCTTGTGAGACATTCGATGTAATAAGTGTATGATTGCTACTTTGTTATAAATCCTTCGATGTATTGTGTGTGTCAGCATTACCGATCCAGGGATGACACTTATGCACAGAGATTTGACCATCTGAGGTCGGATCGCTACAAGATGGTATCAGAGCACACGCTGATTGTAGGACACAACCACTAAGATAAGCCATAGGTCACTCTTCTCTACTCATTTCTGACTCGTCTCCCTTTTTCCACTCTATAGGATGGCAGACCTAAGGAACAAGTTTGCACAACCGGATGAAGACACACCTTTCGGACGACACTTGAAGGAAGTCACTAGGTACCTAAACATCAGAATACCAAGCTTCACCGGGACCTACACCGCCACTTTACCAGAACAGGAGCGTTGGATGATTCGATTTGAAGTTCCAGGAAGGTCATTCACGCCAGTTACTGAACCCATAGATTTTTCCTTTGATGCACCAACCTGGAGTCTAGGAAAGAGCATGGCAGCCCACATTGCCATGAGAGGCATCGGTGAAGTTTATCAGAAGGATCTTAAGGACACCATCTACCAGATATATATGTGGGCGCCGAGATGAGCAATGGGAGATGATCAGCACCAAGAGGGATAGGTCCATTACAGCTTTCATCAAGGAGTTAAACCAGCACATTCGTCGGCAAGAAACCCAAATGTGCGCAAGCATGATAGACCTGAAGAAGTTGATGGCTAGGAACATGGAGCTGGAAGAGGAACTCAAGTCTATGCGCGATGGATATGAGGAGGAAATCGCAATACTAGTAGAAAAGAATGACGACCTGATAAGGAACCTAGGAGTATTCATGGGAGACCACGCGCTAGGAGGAGATGACGATCATCACAGGGACATTCGTTCTGAAGACTACATCATCATCGACGACACCGACTCCGACCCTGACGGTAGTGATGATGACTATGAAGACGAAGCTGGAGCGGATATCATGGAGTGTTCCACCGATCAAAATTTCTAGATGACCACCATATTATCAGTAGTATTCCCCCATGTATATAGTAGTAGTCCGAGCACTTTTGTAATGGTAGTTAGATCGTTTGTATGCCCTTGTTTGAATTGAGTGGTGTGATATGAATGTGTTTGTCTCATGTGCATATGGGTAGTGCCTTCTCACTAGACCTCACTCTATTCTAATCTCTCCCCTCTAAACCCATCAGATGCCTCCAAGACGTGACCCCAGATTTTTCTTCCCACCGGAGCTCACTCAATTGATCCAACAGCAGAATACCCTGATGTAGTTGCTAGTCCGAAACAAGGCAACAACAACAACAACAACCCACCGCCACCACCTCCAGTTGACAACTTAGCTCGTTTTCTGAGGTTGCAACTGAGGGAGTCCTAGATTAGGGGGTCCTCGGACAGCCGGACTATATCCTTTGGCCGGACTGTTGGATTATGAAGATACAAGATTGAAGACTTCGTCCCGTGTCTGGGTGGGACTCTTCTTTGCATGGAAGGCAAGCTTGGCAATTCGGATATGTAGATCTCCTCCCTTGTAACTGACTATGTGTAACCCTAGCCCCCTACGGTGTCTATATAAACCAGAGGGTTTAGTCCATAAGACAACAACAATCATAATCATAGGCTAGCTTCTAGGGTTTAGCCTCTATGATCTCGTGGTAGCTCAACTCTTGTAATACTCATATCATCAAGATGAATCAAGCAGGAAGTAGGGTATTACCTCCATCGAGAGGGACTGAACCTAGGTAAACATTGTGTCCCCCGCCTCCTGTTACCATCCGCCTTAGACGCATAGTTCGGGACCCCCTACACGAGATCCGCCGGTTTTGACACCGACATTGGTGCTTTTATTGAGAGTTCCACTGTGTCGTCACCATAAGGCTTGATGGCTCCTTCGATCATCGGCAACGATGCGATCCAGGGTGAGGTTTTTCTCCCCGGACAGATCTTCGTATTTGGCGGCTTCGCACTGCGGGCCAACTCGCTTGGCCATTTGGAGCAGATCGAGAGCTACACCCCTGGCCTTCAGGTTAGGTTTGGAAACTTAAACTATACTGCCAACATGCGTAGAGACTTGATCTTCGACGGATTCAAGCCCATGTCAGGTGCGCTGCACAGTCGCGACGAGCATGACTTAGCTCTGCCGCCGGACGGTGTTTGGGAGATCACACATGTGGCAACTCCGGCCTCCACCACCCACTTAATAGCCATTGTCGATGACTTAACCGACATGCTTGATTTCGGCTCTGAAGACATCGACTATATGGACGACGATGCAGGAGAAGAACAGGAACCACCGCCCACAGGGCGCTGGACAGCCACCTCATCATATGATATATACATGGTGGACACCTCCAAAGAAAGCGATGGCAATAAGGCAACGGAGGATAATCCCCTCGAGAAGCAATCTAAGCACCAGCGTCATCGTCGCCGCTCCAAGCCCCGCCATAGCAAAAGCAGCATACCTGTTATCCAAAAAAACCTAAAATTCCTAATAATAGACCAAAATCCCCTACACGATTAGTTACAAAAGATTTTTGACAAGCACCGGCACCAGAGACAATAACACTACAGATAGTGCCGAAGAAGAAGACAATCCCCTCCTGCCAGGCTTCGAGCGGGAGGATGGGCAAGCTAGCCCTAAGGAACAGGCGGCAGACGGAGAATCAGAGGATGACAATTACATGCCCCTCTCCGAAGATGAGGTGAGCCTCGGCGACGAAGAATTTATCGTTCCTGTGGATCCCGTCGAGCAGGAGTGCTTCAAGCACCGGCTTATAGCCACAGCAAAAAGCCTGAAATAAAAGCAACATCAGCTTCAAGCTGATCAAGATCTGCTAGCGGATAGATGGACCGAGGTGCTAGCAGCCAAGGAATACGAACTCGAGCACCCAACCAAAAGTTACCCAAAGCACAAGTTGCTACCCCAACTCGAGGAGGAAGCATTAAAGCGTACACTACCAGCGTATGATGCAGCTGACGGCCACCTCGTGGCTGAGACAAAGCCGCATATCAGCCCGAAGTCCATCCTGCACCCCGTCGCCAGTCAAACAAAAACACCAAGGCCCGGGGCAACACACAGGACCTGCGAGACGTATTGGAAAACAAAGCAGGACACACAAGATCGATCTATGGATCACGGGGGCGCACCCCAACGCGTGACGACGACCTTCACGGTGGATATACTAAAAGCAAATCCGGCCGGGCTGAATACAGCAGACAAGACTCGTATGAACTGCATCGTGACATAGCCCAGCACAGAGGCGCTGCACACCCCCTATGCTTCACCGACGAAGTAATGGATCACGAATTCCTAGAAGGGTTTAAACCCGTGAACATCGAATCATATGATGGTGCAACAGACCCCGCGGTATGGATTGAAGATTTCCTCCTCCACATCCACATGGCCCGCGGTGACGATCTACATGCCATCAAGTACCTCCCACTAATACTCAAAGGGCCGGTCGACATTGGCTTAATAGCCTGCCTACAAACTCCATTGGCAGTTGGGAGAACTTGGAAGACGCATTCCTTGATAACTTCCAGGGCACTTATGTGCGACCACAGGATGCTGATGACTTGAGTCACATAACCAACAGCCAGGGGAATCAGCCAGGAAATTCTGGACTCGGTTCCTAACTAAAAAGAACCAAATTGTTGACTGTCCGGATGACGAGGCCTTAGCGGCATTTAAGCATAACATCCGCGACGAGTAGCTCGCCCGACACCTCGGCCAAGAGAAGTCGAAGTCCATGGCAGCCCTCACGACACTCATGACCCGCTTTTCTGCGGGCTAGTACAGCTGGCTGGCTCGCAGCAACAACACATCAAGAAATCCTGGCAATTCAGATGCCAAAGATAGCAATGGCAAGCCACATCGCAACAGACACAAGCGCCGCAACAACGGCGACAAAACCGAAGACACAGCAGGTAATGCCGGATTCAGTGGCTCTAAATCCGGTCAGCGGAAAAAGGCATTCAAGAGAAGCAATCCGGGCCCATCCAGCTTGGACCGCATACTCGATCGTTCGTGTCAAATTCACGGCACCCCCGATAAACCAGCCAACCACACCAACAGAGAATGCTGGGTGTTCAAATAGGCCGGCAAGTTGAATGCCGAAAACAAGGAAAAGGGGCTACATAGCGACGACGAGGAGGAGCCCCGGCCACCAAACAAAGGAGGATAGCAGAAATTTCCTCCCCAAGTGAAAACGGTAAACATGATATACGCAACCCATATTCCCAAGCGGGAACGGAAGCGTGCACTAAGGGACGTCTATGCGATGGAGCTAGTCGCCCCAATGTTCAACCCATGGTCTTCTTGTCCGAGCACCTTCAATCGCAGGGACCACCCCACCAGTACTCGTCATGGAGGTTCTGCCGCATTGGTCCTTGACCCCATCATTGATGGATTTCACCTCACTCGAGTCCTTATGGATGGTGGCAGCAGCCTGAACGTACTCTATCAGGATACAATGCGTAAAATGGGTATAGACCCCTCGAGGATCAAACCCACGAAAACCACCTTTAAAGGTGTCATCCCAGGTGTAGAGGCTTGTTGCACGGGCTCAATCACACTGGAAGTGGTCTTCGGATCTCTAGACAACTTCCGAAGCGAGGATTTAATCTTTGATATCGTCCCCTTCCGCAGTGGCTATCACGCATTGCTTGGACGAACCGCATTTGCCAGATTCAATGCGGTACCGCATTATGCATACCTCAAGCTCAAAATTCTAGGACCTCAAGGGGTTATACAGTTAATGGAAACACAGAACGCTCTCTCCGCATGGAGGAGCACACTGCGGCCCTCGCAGCAGAAGCACAAAGCAGCCTCATGACGCAAACCGCCAATTCAGCGAAAAAGACCCTGAACACCTTTAAGTGAGTCCGGAGTACCCTGCAAGAGGATCACCAGGCACGTTTATAGCTCGCCTAGCAATTCGGCCTCCGTCCTAGTCCCAGTCAAGCGGCGAAATTTGCGCCGCGCGTACATAATTACACACTCAAGATACCATGGGCATAGGCGGAGGCACGGCCCACAATGCGGCTCAACCGCTTCAGGACTCATATACCTTTAATATTTTCGTCCTTCCAGGCCCCTCTTCTCTAAAGGCCCTCTCCGATCGTCTGATTATCGGACCCGTCACGGGAAGGAAACACCATGGAAGCAAGAAGCTTTGACGTACAAGGGGATCCTCAGGTGGTCTCTGATAATGATCGATATACCTGTTTTGCATACCCACATGCAGCTTGACCTTGGATAGGACATGTAAAATAGTCCTATTTTTTACTTATTGCACTACTTGTATGCATACGCTTTGACGTATCATTTAAATAACAATGTACAGGATCAGCTCATTATTGCATTCCTTTATCTTTCTTCCCTGTCTTCTTATTTACGACAAATCGCACTCGTACATTCTGATACAACCAGTGCGTCAGGGGCTTCAGTGTACCCCATAACACGGCATGAAAAGTCCGAACACTTTCGACAGTGCGGCACCCCGAACTTATAGCATTATGTGCATCAGCTCCGAATCATGTCTTGGGTCAATAGTTGGGTTTGCCCGGCTCGCATGTTTTGGTACCTTACGTTCTGCTATATCGGCTAAGGTAGCAGTGGGAGAACTACTGCGATTGTGTCCCGGTTCTTCCGGACGAGCACCTCCGTAGAGAAAGCTGAAAACTGACTGTCATGATGCGGCGAGAGTTGGTCGCTGTTCGAGAGGTCTCAAATCCTTAAAGATTTTTTCTGATTCGGGCGAGGAGTCAGTCTTGTCTGATTTAGGTGTACATAGCGCCCCAAGTTCGGCCTTCCGAATACTAGGGGCTTCGCCAAAATTAAAATTGTGGACTTCTATGGCTAAGTGAGAGTGATAAAGCTTTATAGTCCAATTGCCTGGTTCGTTGTGCTGAACACCTCCTTCGAAGGACCCAAAACTGGGATAAAGAGTGATCAAGTTTATCCCGAACACCTCAGTACTAGTTACATGGGGGCAGAAGCCGACGACTGGCCAACTCTCAAATTTTATAAATGGCCCCACAGAAGGTAATATTTTAAATTAACAAGCGTTACATAGCGCACATGAACTCGTTTCACATTACAGGATCACACGAGTACATTCATTCAAATATTACATCCTTAGCACATTCCTCTGCCACAAGGCGAGCACCCTTCAGGACACTGTCATAATACTTTTTGGGGTGGCGATGCTCCTTGCCCTCCGGCGGCCCCTCCTTCACCAGCTTTTCGGCGTCCATCTTCGCCCAGTGCACTTTCGCCCGGGCAAAAGCCATGCGCCCACCCTCAATGCAGACGGACAGCTTTATGACTTCAAACCGGGGGCAGACGTTCACAAGATGCCTTACCAGGCCGAAATAGCTGCCAGGCAGGGGCTCGCCAGTCCACATCCAGACTATGAGGCCCTTCATGGCCACTTCGGCCGCCTTGTGAAGCTCGAGCAGTTGCTTCAACTGGTCTCTCAAGGGCATCGGATGTTCGGTCCCAGTATATTGAGACCAAAACAACTTCTCCGTCAAGCTCACTTCCTCGGCCCAGTAGAACACCGCGGCATCAGAAACACTGTTGGGTAGATCCGTGAACACTCCTGGAGAGCTCCGAATTCGGGTAAGTAAAAGGAAAGTTTCCTTCACATGCTTGCTTTGCATAATGAATGCCTTACCCGCCGCTATCTTCCTGGCCGCCTCAATTTCTTGGAGGGCCTTTTGGGCGTCGGCCTTGGCATTTTGTGCGTTCTCGAGGGCCTTCGCAAGTTCGGACCTTTGCGTCTTAGAGTCACGCTCCAAGGACTCATACTTCTTGACAAACTCCTGGAGCTCTTGCTGAACCTCGCTGACTCAGGCCTCTTGCTTCTCGTGCTTGGCGTGCTCCTTGGCCATTTTGCCTTTGGCCTCAGACAGTGCCTTCTTCAAGGCGGTCACTTCGGTCGTGGCCCCTAGCAAAATTCATGACGGTCCTGTGATCTAACAACCAGTTTCCTTTTTCTTTATCAATAAACAGACAAGGTATTACTTACCTTTGTTCTCTTCGAGCTGCCTCTTGGTAAGGCCGAGCTCTTCCTCGGACCACTCAAGGTCCCGCTTCAGTGCGGAGACCTCCGCCGTGTGAGCGGCAGCGGCCAGCATTGAAGCCTGCATATTCACATAGACATATTATGATTAGACTCCTGTGATTATTATTTGATCCTCTGTTCGGCCTTTCTTTGCGAACACCAAACAGAGCATCAGGGGCTACTGTCTATGCTGTAACATTTTCTCATAATTTGATTACTTACCTCAAAGCCTATTAGGAGGCTGGCACAGGCTTCAGTCAGTCCGCTTTTGGCAGACCGAACCTTCTCGACCACCACACTCATGATAGTGAGGTGCTCTTCGTCAATGGAAGCGCCATGAAGCGCTTCTAGCAAATTGTCCGATGCGTCTGGATGGACATAGGCCATCGGCACAGACGGCTTGTCCCCCTTGGCAAGGGGTCGCCTGATAGAATCCAGAACCACTGGAGGTTCCTGCGTAATATTCGGCTGGTGGCTAGACTTGCTGCCCCGGCATTAGAACCCATGGGAGTCTTGCCCCTCGTGCGCCCAGCGTCCCGAATGTCGCCTTGAGGAGCCTCCGTAACTGTCTCCCCTTGGTTCCGTACTCTTTGAGACAACACCTCGACGTTGTCCGTAGGATGGGGGGAGGAGGCGGTTGGGAGTGAATCGTTGTTCATCTCCGACAGGCCCAAAGACTCATCCGAAGAGGATACGTCGATATGGGCTTTGGATGGGATGCATGATCATGTTCGGCATGATAAGAAGCAATAACATAAAACGTACCAGGAACTATTATGGTATCCGGATACTTATGACTTCGCCAGGGGCTTGTCCCTGGGTAACCTCTCCTCGTCGCTAAGAGTGGCCACCATGGAACAGTCCGAAAGGAGAGTCCTTCCCTTCTTGGACCCTTCGGCCTCCCCTGACGGTGCGGCCTTCCTTTTCTTGTCTCCCCCGGCTGGGGGGGGGGGACTTTCCTCTTCCTCCTCCTCGTTTTCGTGGGAGGAGGGCGCCTCCGTGTTATCGGACAATGAGTCTGATACGACCTTGCGTCGGAGACCTTTCCTGGTCCTCGTGGCCTTCTTCTTGGCCTTCTTCTCCGGTGCCTCATAGGGTGCCAGAACCAGCATCTCCGTTAAGAGAGCCCTTGTTGGATCCATGGGCAGTGGGGCCGGACAATCAATCCGCTCTACTGTTGTGACCCACTCCTGTTAAATGGTGTGGAGGTTTAGATCCCCTGCATGATTATACTGGGGAAAGAAACATCTTATGAGATATAAGGAGCTTACCGGATTGGCAGGGCGCTTTGCGCTGAGTCCGCGATCCTCAGTAAGGGTAGGAGGTACCTCGGCGGACTTGAACAACACCTTCCAAATGTCCTGGTGTGTCATGTCGAAGAGCTCTCGCAGCGTCTGGTGCTTAGTCGGGTCAAACTCCCACATATTGAATGCCCGTCTTTGACACGGGAGGATCCGGTGGAAGAGCATGACCTGGACCATGTTGACAAGCTTGATTTTCTTGCTTATCATGTTTTTAACACAGTTCTGGAGTCCGGTCAGCTCCACCAATGAACCCCAGGATTGGCCCTTCTCTTTCTAAGAGGTGAGCCGCATGGGGATGCTGGATCGAAATTTGGGGGCCGCCACCAAGTTGGTGTCACGCGGCTCGGTGATGTAGAACCACCCCGATTGCCACCCCTTCATGGTCTCTACATAGAAGCCTTCGAGCCAGGTGACGTTGGGCATTTTGCCCACCATGGCGCCTCCGCACTCCGCTTGCTGGCCGACCACCACCTTCGGTTTAACGTTGAAGGTCTTCAGCCACAGGCTGAAGTGGGGCTTCATGCGGAGGAAGGCCTCGCACTCGATGATAAACGCCGAGATGTTGAGGATGAAATTGGGGGCCAGATCGTGGAAGTCCATCCCATAGTAGAACATGAGCCCGCGGACAAATGGGTGGAGGGGAAATCCCAGCCTACGGACGAAATAGGTAAGGAATACAACCCTTTCGTGCGGTCCGGGGGTAGGGACGATCTGCCCCGCGTCTGGGAGCCGGTGCGCCATATCTGCGGCCAGGTATCCGGCTTCCCGGAGCTTCGTAATGTTCTCCTCCGTAACGGAGGAGACCATCCACTTGCCTCCTGCTCCGGACATGTTTGGAGTGGTTTTACGGAGAGGATGCGAACTTGGGCGCTGGAGCTCGAGTGCGCGAGAATGGATGGGTAGGGAAGAAGAAGGCGCGGGTGAAAAGGAGGAGTCCTTGTCCCTTTATTAGGGCGGAAGAAACTGTGCGCCTCCCCACCCGCCTGGTAAACTCGCTTATTCCCCAAGCACCATGATTGATGGCGCGGTTGGGTTACCCACACCCTTATTGATGAGACTCCCGTGATAAGGGGACACGATCTCTGCTTTGACAAGACGTGCCAAGAAAACCGCCTAGCAATATGTGCAGTAGCTGGTTGAGAAAAACGGTTCAAATAATGACCGGGCCATGGCGTGATGTCATGTTATGAAAAGTTGTCAGCAGATTAGATTGGTGGAAATATTATACTCTCTACGGTGGTATGTGGAAATTAGTTTTGTAGAGCCGGACACTATCCTTGCGTTCGAAATCTTCTATGGAGTATTCGGAGGAAGAACCCGCCTTGCAATGCCGAAGACAATCTGCGCGCCGGACTCATCGTCATTGAAGTCTGGTTCAGGGGCTACTGAGGGAGTCCTGGATTAGGGGGTCCTCGGAGAGCTGGACTATATCCTTTGGCCGGACTGTTGGATTATGAAGATACAAGATTGAAGACTTCGTCCCATGTCCGGGTGGGACTCTCCTTTGCGTGGAAGGCAAGCTTGGAAATTCGGATATGTAGATCTCCTCCCTTGTAACTGACTCTGTGAAACCCTAGCCCCCTCCGATGTCTATATAAACCGGAGGGTTTAGTCCGTAGGACAACAACAATCATAATCATAGGCAATCAAGCAGGGAGTAGGGTATTACCTCCATCGAGAGGGCCCGAACCTGGGTAAACATTGTCTCCCCCGCCTCCTATTACCATCCGCCTTAGACGCACAGTTCGGGACCCCCTACCCGAGATCCGCCGGTTTTGACACCGACAGCAACTGCCGGTGTTTTCCAGTAGCACCGAGCCAATAGTTGCTGATGACTAGCTCCATAGGATTGGAAGGGAGTTGACCACCGCAGGTTGCACAGATGCTGAGAAGGTGTGTTTTGCCGCACATCAATTGTATTGACCGCAGCCTCATGGTGGGAGAATTACACAACCACTTTCCCCATAGCCAATGTCACTTCGGAGCAGTTTCAGCAAGCATTCCGCACTGCACATGTCTCAACTGGATCTATGAGCATGAAGAAGCGTGATTTCGCAACTTATGCCAGGGAAATCGTACTGTGGGGCAGTACGTGGATGAGTTCAGCAAGTTAGCCCGCTATGCCCTAGATGATGTGGCCACAAATGCCGCGAAGCAGGAGAAGTTTATGGAAGGGCTGAATGATGAGATGAGTATGCAGTTAATGGTGGCAACATTTAATAACTACCAGGAGTTGGTAGACAAGGCTCTTATGATTGAAGGGAAGCAGCAGCAGATTGAAAGCCGCAAAAGGAAGTATGGACAAGGGAAGTACAATTCAGGACCTTAGCAGAAGCCTCGTTTTACCCCGAACACGGGAGGATATACCCATAACCATGGAGGCCACACGCACAATGGAGGAAGTTCGGATAACCACAGTAACTCCAAGAATGGAAATGGGAATGGAGCAGGTAGCAATCAGAACCGCTCTAACCCAGCCACACCCGCCAAGAAGGACCAAAGTCACATTACTTGTTTCAAGTGTGGGAAGACTAGACACTATGCCAATGAGTGTCCTGAAGCAAAGAATGGAAATGGCAATGGAAGCTCTGGGAAGAAGCCCAACCCTTTCAACAGGGGACAAGTGAACCACATGAACGTGGAGGAGGTTGAAGAGCAGCCAGATGCAGTTATAGGTAAGTTTTTGGTTAAGTAATTTAATGCAATTGTTCCTTTTGATACTGGTGCATCGCATTCATACATATCAAGGGGATTTGTGGATAAACATAAGTTGCCCACCAAAGTTCTTAGGACACCTATGTTAGTAAGTGTTGGGGAATGTAGTAATTTCCAAATTTTCCCTACGCACATGCAAGATCATGGTGATGCATAGCAACGACGGGGAAGAGTATCGTCCACGTACCCTCGTAGACCGTAAGTGGAAGCGTTATGAGAACGTGGTTGATGTAGTCGAACGTCTTCACGATCCGACCGATCCAAGTACCGAACGCACAACACGTCCGAGTTCAGCACACGTTCAGCTCGATGATGTCCCACGAACTCCGATCCAGCAGAGCTTCACGGGAGAGTTCCGTCAGCACGACGGCGTGATAACGGCGATGATGTTGCTACCGAGGCAGGGCTTCGCCTAAGCACCGCTATGATATGATCGACGTGGATTATGGTGGAGGGGGGCACCGCACACGGCTAAGGGATCAGTGATCAACTTGTGTGTTCTAGGATGCCCCCTACCCCCGTATATAAAGAGCAAGGGGGGATGCCGGCCGGCCCTCCTAGGGTGCGCCAAGTGGAGGAATCCTCCTCCAAGTAGGAGTAGGACTCCCCTTTCCTACTCCTACTAGGAGGAGGAAAGGAAGGGGGAAGGGGAGAAGGAAGGAGAGGGAGGAAATGAGGAAAGGGGGGCCGGCTGTCGTGGTTCTAAATCTGACAGTGAAGTAGGGGGGTAAGTATGGAGAGGCAAGATCTTAGCTATGGAGAAGTTGTAAGAACGCAAGGTTTACGAGTTCAGGCCCTTCTCGGAGGAAGTAATAGCCCTACGTCTCGGAGCCCGGAGGCGGTCGACTAGATTATGAGAGTATGAATTACAGGCGTGCGAACCCTTCTCTCGGAGGAGGGGGTGGCTTATATAGAGTGCGCCAGGACCCCAGCCAGCCCACGTTACAAAGGGTTCAATGTACATTAAGGCAGGGCGTTACTGGTAACGCTAGTAATAAAGTGCTATGATGACCATAAAAGCTACTTAATGACCGACCGTTAGCATGCGGAGTGACTTTAGGTCTCCTGGCCGTCGAGTGGTTGGATCTTGGTCGAGTGATTGCTTCTTGGTCGAGTGTCTTCGAGTCTGTCGAGTGGAACACCTCCAAGTCAATTGAAAGGTGATTTCTTCAAGAGATGTCCTTGGGTAGGGCAGTTAGGACAGGTCCATGACCCTACCCGAGGTACATACTTCATCATTAGCCCCCGAATGGATCTAGGTTTGAGTGGGGAAGGAGTTGAGAATTTCTCCGACTCATTTTTCATGCCGTGAGCATATCTTGTTTCGGATCAACGGACCTGAGTGATGACAGCAACTTCCTTTTCAGTCGCCTTCATCCATTCTTAATTCTTCGTCGAGTGAGTTTCTTTACTTGTAAGGCTCCGAGTGACGGTGCGGAGGAGATCTTTGGTCTGACAAGTTGTTTGTTGCCCGCAGATTTCGTGGGATCCGAATTTTGGGAAGCGCGCGGGACGGGGGAGGCCGCAGTAATTGGAAGGGATAGAGCGGAGCCGCCTCGATCCCCGCGCCACCTTTTCGCCATGTATCGCGCGCGCAATCGTTACGGGATTTGACAGAGCCACCTGGGCCTACCCGTCGGCCACCCGGAAGTGGCCTCATATAAGGCGTTGGACCGGAGTCTCCCGAACAGTGCGTTCCCATTTCCTCTTCTCCTCCTCACACCCCTCCACTGCGCTCGTTCTCGCCCCAGCATCACCGCTCCGTACGCGTCTCGCCGGTGACAATGGGGAAGGAGAAGACGGCGGCTCTTGAGCGGGCAAAGAAGGCGACGGCGAGGTCGAAGGGGAAGGCGACCAGCCGGGGCGGATCTTCCTCGCGGACCGGCCTGCCGAAGGGCTGGATCCAGGGCGACTGGATCCACTCGAGGATCACCCAAGAAGACCTCGACGACCTGGCCGAAGGGGGGCTGATCCCCTATGACTCGGCGCGGCTTCCGGGGAAGGAATCTGAGCCGCAACCTCGGGAGGGTGAGCGTGTTCTTCTTGCCACCCACGTCGACCGTGGATTTTCCTTTCCTCCTCACCCTTGGGGCACAACTCCACCATTTTACCCCTAACTCAATCGTTTATCTCGCCGCTTTCATTTCTTTGTGTGAGAATTTCCTCGGTTGCCGGCCTCATTGGGGTCTTTTCAAGCATATTTTCACTTGTCGCTCCCAGATAGTGAAAAAGGCTAATCCGAGTGACGAGAGGACCCAAGTGATCCAGATGTGTGGGGGTCTTGGCATCCAGACGAGAGGGAAAAGCTCCTTTTCGGCCATGATTCTTCCTGACTCAGTTCGCGGATGGCAGTCGACCTGGTTTTACTGTAAAGACCAGTCGATGCGAGGGCAATCGACTGGCCTCCCTCCCTTTACCATGGACTGAGTGGAGAAACCCTCCCCTTTGAAGGTGCTCCCGGAGGAGAAGGCGCACGTGAAGGTGTTGGTCAATCGAGTGGTCCAGCTTATTCGTGACGGGGTCACTGGTATGGATCTCTTGGAGGTCTTCCTTCAGCAGCGCATCCAGCCTCTTAAAGCTCGAGACCATCCGATGTGGATGTATTCGGGTCTTGAAGACTCCACTCGGATCCATCCGGAGGAGGTCGATGACGACACACTGGAGAAGTGGCTGTCGGGCATTACCGGGAACAAGGACAATCCCAGGGGAGCCAGGAGAGTTCCCCCATTCGACCAGTCTCATGCACCAGAGCAGGTCTGATTCTGAGTTTTTGCTTGTAATCTGAATTCACTCGTGCAGCTGCCTATATTGTGTCGACTGAATTTGTTCTCCCTGCTTTCTTTCAGGCCATTATTGAAATGTATTCAATGCCCAACGGGGAGCAAGAGCAAGCTCTATAAGGCGAGGCGAGTGGCGGCGACAGTGGCGAGTGGACTTCCGATGGTGAAGGGGATGGAGGAAGCGACGACTCAAGTGATGGAGAAGAAGTTGAGTCGCCCCCTCGCAGGGAGAGGCGATCCAAGCTTGACCAAGAATGGCCGAGTGCCCGTGACAAGGCAACTACTCAGGCTGGTCAGTCTTCGAAGCGTCCTCGGATCTCTTCACCAACCCCGACTGAGAAGGCGCCAAAGCACCCCAAAGTTGCAGAGCCGAGGACTCGGAAGGCGTTGCCGAAGATCAAGATTGATATCCCTGTCGCCTCCGCGTGAGTGTCTCTCTTTGTATTCACTCGACGCTCCGTGCTGTTTGTTTTTCTTGTTTTAACTAGACGAACTTTGGAATTGTCAGCGCTGCCACTTCCGGGACCTCAGCTTACAGGGATGATGATGAGGTGATGGAGGATGCGGTCACTTCTAATCCAGGTATGATTTCTGCCATACTATGTTTATTCGGTCGATTCAACTGCAATGTGCATCATTGGGTGACGTGATTTTGGCAATTGAACTTTGCACAGCTCCCAACATTATTGACCTCCCTGATGATGATGAAGAGCCCGAGAGGCCTTTGACGAGGAAGAATAGGCGAGCTCCTGTAAGTGAGGCGCTACAGTCGACGCCGAGGGCGGAACCAGTCGTTCAGGACACTGGCGACGTCAATCGGGGTTCTGTTACCTTCGCCGAGACACTGTCGAGTGCCTTGCCTTCTTTGTCGACTGCTCGGGCCCCTGTCAACCCGCCTTCAATTTTTGCGACCCATCATGTCCCAGAGGACAAGGTGAATGCTGCTAGGGAAGCCATACGCCAGGCGGGCATTATGATGGAGAAGATGAAGACTGTGCGGGACGCCAGCCAAGCCGCCTATGATGCCAGGTCGGCTCTCCAGAGCAACATTCAGGTTAGTTGGTCACCGCTTGTTCTATTAGGATATGCTACCTGAAGATTCTTTCCGAAAATCTTTGCATCTGTACACCTACTGGGTGCGCCGATTGAATTTTTGGACTAGTGGGGGCACGCTGAGTGCACCCACTGGGTGTAGTCCCCGAGACTACGATGGACTGCTGGCAGTCGACTGTAGTCTTTGTATTTTGCCGAATGTATAAACCAAACTGGTAGTTTGTCTCTTCCACTCGGTCTGGTTGAGTGGGATAAGAACCGGTGGGGGCATGCAATGTGCACCCACTGGGTGTAGTCCCCGAGACTGCGGTGGACTGCTGGCAGTGGACTGTAGTCTGAGTTCTACTTTCTCTCTTTCTGCCTTTTTTTTGGACTCGACTTCGGCGGGCCAGTCAAGTGGGATCAGAACCGGTGGGGGCACGCAAAGTGCACCCACTGGGTGTAGTCCCCGAGACTATGGTGGACTGCGGGCAGTCGACCGTAGTCTTAGTATTTTATTGCCTTTGTTGTTTTTTGCTATAAAAATAACTTCTCCCCTTTGATTTCAGAAATCTTGTGATCTTGGAGCTCGCTTTGCTGACTTGGAGAAGCAGCAGATTCAACTGAACCTTGACTTGGAGCTGGCCAGGACAGAGCTGCAAAAGGTCAGAGACGGCGCCGCTGGTAAGACGAGTTTGTCGACTGGTCAGTTTTAGGCTTGAGTACCCTTCTGCTATTTCTGAATCAATCGTCATTTCTTTGCAGAAAAACTGAGAGAAGCTTTGGTGAAGAAGGATCAGGATTTGGCTTCTGCTCACAAGGAGGCTGACGACAGGACCGCTCTGGCCGAACAGAAGCTGGCTTCGGTCGGCCAGTTGGAAGAAGAGAATACCAGGCTGAAGACCGCTCTGAATGACTCCAACAAGGAGTGCTCGCGCTGGAAGACGGTGAATCTCGTCCAGGGCGAGAAAATGGAAGGCATTGCTCGCAGGAGGGGTGATCTGGAGAGCTATCTGAGAAGTCTTGCCAAGAAGTTGTTCATCAAGCTTGAAGGTGCACATTCTGTTCCAACTGATTTTTTTTGTGTCGACTCAGTGTACGAAAATTGACTTATCCTTGGATCGTGAATGCAGAGTTTTGCCAGAACTTTGAAGAGGAGACTGGGCGGATCGAACCAGGTTTGGATCCAATCAACTCTCCCGTGAAAGATGAAACTGCCATGAATCTGCTCCATCTGGAATCTCGCATCGACAGTGCCGTGGACTACTTGGTTCGACTGAAGGTCGCCATGTCGCGGATTGACCCAGCATTTTGGCCATAGGCTGTGCTCCAAAATGATCTTGAGTCCCTGATGACTCGACTAAATGAAATCCCAGACCGAGTGCAGGAGTGGAAGAAGTCTGCTGCTCGGTGTGGCGCTGACATGGCTCTGTCTTTGGTTCGTGTCCACTGCAAGGAGGTGCGACAAGACAAACTGGCAGCAATCAAGGTCGCCAACACCCAGAAACATGACTTCCGAACCTTTATGGAGACTTTCATCGCTACAGCCACTCGGACAGCCGACGGTGTCGACCTGGATGAGTTCGTCGAGCCTGCCAGCCCTCCTCCCGTGGAGTGAACAAACTCTTATGTCCCACCTTAAATTTGCCTCGGAATGCCGAGTGGTTTTTGTAACCGTTAAACTTTTTCGGGCTGCATGCCCGAGTACTTCGATCTGTGATCCGGAACCTTTAGAATTTACCTGAACTTGGTTTATCGTTGAATATCTTTATGAATCTCCTGCTGAGTGAACCCATTCTCCATTCTAGACAACTTTTGTATTCGCAGCGCAGCTCCGAACGAGAGGCAAGAAGTCGACCCATGTCTTGTCGCCCTTGCGGGTCGGCGACGGAGTGCGCATCGTATTTGTGGCGAAGCTCTCCAGGGGAAGGCGGCGGTCGACCCACACCTTGTTACTGCAGAGTGGGACAGAGCGCACATTGTATTTGTGGCGAAGTTCTCCAGGAGAAGGTGGCAGTCGACCTGCCCCTCGTCGTCTTTGAGGATTGAGATGTGTTTCGTACTTAGGCGAGTTCTGGACTGCAGCTAAGCCCCCAAGTGGGAGGATTGCTCTCCACTCGGTAGGATTTTTTCAAACTTAGGCGGGTGCTGGACTGCAGCTAAGTCTCTAAGTGAGAGAACTTAGGCGAGTACTGGACTGCAGCTAAGCCCCCGAGTGGGAGGATTGCTCTCCACTCGGTAGGATTTTTTTTTCAAACTTAGGCGAGTGCCGGACTGCAGCTAAGTCTACAAGTGGGAGAACTTAGGCGAGTACTAGACTGCAGCTAAGCCCCCGAGTGGGAGGATTGCTCTCCACTCGATAGGATTTTTTCAAACTTAGGCGAGTGCCGGACTGCATCTAAGTCTCTAGTGAGAGAACTTAGGCGAGTACTGGACTACAGCTAAGCCCCCGAGTGGGAGGATTGCTCTCCACTCGGTAGGATTTTTTTTTAAACTTAGGCGAGTACCAGACTACAGCTAAGTCTCCAAGTGAGAGAACTTAGGCGAATACTGGACTGCAGCTAAGCCCCCGAGTGGGGGGATTGCTCTCCACTCGGTAGGATTTTTTCAAACTTAGGCGAGTGCCGGACTGCAGCTAAGTCTCCAAGTGAGAGAACTTAGGCGAGTACTGGACTGCAGCTAAGCCCCCGAGTGGGAGGATTGCTCTCCGCTCGGTAGGATTTTTTCAAACTTAGGCGAGTGCCGGACTGCAGCTAAGTCTCCAAGTGAGAGAACTTAGGTGAATACTGGACTGCAGCTAAGCCCCGAGTGGAAGGATTGCTCTCCACTCGGTAGGATTTTTTAAATACTTAGGCGAAACAGATTCGCAGCTAAGCCCCCGAGTGGGAGGCTGGCTCGCCACTCGATAGGAAACTGTTTTTACAAACTTAGGCGAAGCAGATTCGCAGCTAAGCCCCCGAGTGGGAGGCTGTCTCGCCACTCGGTGGGAAACTGTTTTTACAAACTTAGGCAAAGCGGATTCGCAGCTAAGCCACCCACTGGGGGATTTCTTACGCAAACAAAAACAATAATAATCGCTGGGAAAATTATAACGCTCTTGTCTTTGATAAATAAACTACAGGAGTTTTTCTTATTACATCTCATCTGAGTGAGAATTCAAGTATAAAAGGGGCGGAGTAGCTCCGCATTCCAGGCTCGTGGCTCATCAATCTGGCAATCGACATTGTAGAGGTGGTATGCTCCATTGTGGAGGACTCTGGTGACTATGAAGGGGCCTTCCCAAGTAGGAGCGAGCTTGTGTGGTTTCTGCTGATCCACTCGGAGGACTAAGTCTCCTTCTTGGAAGGCTCGGCTCTTCACGTTTCTGGCATGGAATCGACGCAAGTCTTGCTGATAGATGGTCGATCGAATCAAGGCCATTTCTCTTTCTTCTTCTAGGAGGTCGACTGCGTCCTGCCGGGCTTGTTCTGCTTCATCTTCAAAGTAGAGCTCGACTCGGGGAGCGTTGTGAAGCAGGTCACTCGGTAAGACTGCCTCGGCTCCGTAGACCAGAAAGAATGGGGTTCTTCCGGTCGATCGATTCAGGGTTGTCCTCAATCCCCAAAGGACTGATGGAAGCTCGTCGACCCATGCACCTGCTGCGTGCTTAAGATCGCGCATCAATCGGGGTTTCAGTCATTTGAGAATTAGGCCGTTTGCCCTTTCTGCTTGCCCATTCGACTGGGGGTGAGCGACCGAAGCATAGTCGACCCGAGTGCCCTGAGAGGCGCAAAAGGCCCTGAATTTTTCGGAATCGAAGTTTGACCCATTGTCCGTGACGATGCTGTGCGGAACTCCATATCTGAATATCAACTCTCTAATGAAACTGATAGCGGTGCAAGCATCGAGATTCTTGATAGGCTTGGCTTCGATCCATTTGGTGAACTTGTCGACTGCTACCAGCACATGAGTGAAGCCACTCCTGCCTGTTCTCAGTGGTCCAACCATCTCAAGCCCCCAAATAGTGAAGGGCCAGACGAGTGGAATGGTTTTCAGGGCTGACGTGGGCTTGTGCGGCATATTGGAGTAATACTGACATCCTTCACATTTGTCGACTATCTCTTTTGCCATCTCATTGGCTCTTGGCCAGTAGAACCCCGCTCGGTATGCTTTAGCCACAATGGTCCGAGAGGACGCATGATGACCACAGGTCCCCGAGTGGATATCGTTAAGGATCATCTGACCTTCTAGTGTAATACACTTCTGGCCGACCCCAGTCGCGCTTTCTCTATATAACTGTCCCTTTATGACTGTAAAGGCCTTGGATCGACGGACGGTCTATCGAGCCTCTTCTTCGGCTTCTGGGAGTTCTTTCCTTAGGATGTACGTGATGTACGGTTCTGTCCAGACGGGAGTGATAACCAAGACTTCCATGATCAGGTCGACCACAGCTGGAACTTCAACTTCAGTCGGATCCGTGGCGCTTTTTGGCTGCGGGGCGTCTTCAGTGAAGGGATCCTCCTGGACCAATAGTGTGTGGATGTGTTCCAAAAACACATTGCTGGGAATGGCTTCTCTTTGGGAACCTATTTTTGCCAGATCATCAGCTGCTTGATTTTTCAGTCGGGGTATGTGATGAAGCTCTAACCCCTCGAATTTGTTCTCCGGCTTTCTCACTGCATTGCAATAACCAGTCATGGCTAGACTTCTGACGTCCCATTCCTCCATCACTTGATTAACCACCAAATCTGAGTCGCCATAGACCATGAGGCGACGGACGCCGAGTTAAATGGTCATGCGCAACCCATATAAAAGTGCTTTGTATTCTGCCTCGTTGTTAGAGGAATCAAAATGGATTTGAAGAACATATCTGAGTTTATCTCCTCTCGGGGAGACCAACACCACTCCGGCGCCGGAACCATTTAGCATCTTGGAACCATCAAAGAACATGGTCCAATGCTCCGAGTGAACCCGAGTCAGCAGTTGCTGTTCAATCCACTCGGCGACGAAATTCGCGATTGCCTGGGACTTGATAGCTTTCTTTGCCTCAAACTTGATATCTAGAGGAAGGAGTTCAATCGCCCATTTTGCCACTCGACCAGTTGCGTCTCTGTTATGCAAGATCTCTGACAACGGAGCGTCGCTGACGACTGTAATGGAATGATCAGAGAAGTAGTGGGAAACATTCTTTGTGGTCATATAAATCCCATATACGAGCTTCTGATAATGAGGATATCTTTGCTTCGATGGGGTCAAGACTTCAAAAATATAATACACTGGGCGCTGAACTTTGAAGGTTTTCCCTTCTTCTTCCCGCTCGACCGTAAGTACCGTACTGACGACTTGTCCTGTGGCTGCAATGTAAAGCAGCAAAGGCTCCTTGCTAATTAGGGAAGCAAGCACCGGCTGGGTGGAGAGTAGGGCTTTGAGCTCTGCAAACGCTGCGTCAGCTTCAGGAGTCCACTCGAACTTGTCAGACTTCTTCATCAATCGGTAAAGAGGCAATGCCTTTTCACCGAGATGAGATATGAATCGACTTAGGGCGGCCAAGCAACCAGTAAGCTTCTGAACATCGTGCACTCGCGCAGGACTTTTCATTCGGAGTATAGTACCGACTTTTTCTAGATTGGCATCGATTCCCCGTTCGGAAACGAGAAAACCGAGTAACTTTCTGCCAGGAACCCTGAATGTGCATTTTGATGGGTTAAGCTTGATATCAAACCTTCTGAGGTTGGCAAAGGTTTCAGCAAGGTCAGTCAGCAGGTCGGAACCCTTCCGTGACTTGACCATAATATCATCCATGTACGCCTCCACATTCCGACTGATTTGGGTGAGCAAACACTTCTGAATCATCCTCATGAATGTGGCTCCGGCATTCTTGAGGCCGAATGGCATGGTAACATAACAGAAGCACCCGAATGGAGTGATGAAAGCTGTTTTGATCTCGTCAGGCCCATACAGACGGATCTGATGGTACCCGGAATAGGCGTCTAAAAAAGACAATCGCCCACATCCCGCAGTCGAGTCCACTATTTGGTCGATGCGGGGGAGAGGAAAATGATCTTTTGGGCAGGCCCGATTGATATGTTTAAAGTCAATGCACATGCGAAGTGACTTGTCCTTCTTGGGGACCATGACAACATTGGCGAGCCACTCGGAGTGGTAGATTTCTCGGATGAACTCCGCCGCTAAGAGCCAAGCCACCTCTTCGCCAATGGCCTTTCTCTTCTGGACGGCGAACCGTCGGAGATGTTCCTTGACAGGTTTTACTTTTGAGTCGACTCTTAGGCAGTGCTCAGCCAGCTCCCTGGGAACACCCGGCATGTCAGAGGGCTTCCATGCGAAAATGTCCCAGTTCTCACGGAGGAACTGGATGAGCGCTTCTTCCTATTTGGAGTCGAGTGTTGTCAAGATATGAGTTGGAGCAGCGCTGCGGTCGGTCGGGTGGATGTGAGCTATCTTCGTATCGCCAGTCGACTGAAAAGCTGACTCTGTAGCGGGCTTGTTGGCTCGCAACAAATCACTCGGGTCTGCAGAATTCTGGTATTCCTGCAACTCCACCACTGCCATTTCAGCATTGGCGATCTTCGAACCTTTCTGAAAACATTCTTCCGCTTTCTTCCGATTGCCCGTAATAGTGATCACACCTTTGGGGCCAGGCATCTTCAATTTGATATACACATAACACGGTCGGGCCATGAAGCGTGCATAAGCTGGCATGCCCAAAATAGCGTGGTAGGCACTCTGGAAGTCTACAACTTCAAATGTCAACTTCTCTTTGCGGTAATTCTTGGAATCACCGAAAACCACATCAAGAGCAATCTGGCCGAGTGATTCAGCCTTCTTCCCAGGAATGACCCCATGGAAACTCATGTTGCTGGCACTGAGTCTGGACATCGGAATGCCCATCCCTTTCAACGTCTCAGCATACAATATGTTCAAACCGCTGCCACCATACATCAGGACTTTGGTCAGTCGAGTGCCTTCAACAACTGGGTCGACCACCAAAGCGGTTTGGTTGGAAAACAATGATCCAATCACGGCCTAATATCATGAGTTGGTCGGAAGATCATATGGTTTCATGTCTAACCTACCCGACTTGTCGTATAGGCTATGAATGAAACATCAGACGATGAACTTCTTAAGCACGGAAACAACAGAAGAGGATGATCTTCTTAACAAGCAAATCACTGGCATTAGATCGACATGCAAAACAATACGAAGCATTATTCTCAGGAGGCACGGTGAACAGCTCGTGATGCCGCATCCCACAACATTCCAAGCTCAACTTTCAAATCAAACACAAGGCCTGGCATTACATAGACAATATTCAGAACAAACTCATAACACGGGAATATCTCAGCAGAGTAACTATTTACTTCTAAACTGAACACAGGAATAGGAAAAAAAAACACGCGACGCTGCTCACAGTAAGGGCGTCCCACTCAAAAATATCAAATGCATGTCTTCTGGCTAACATCAATGAGCAAATTTTGACAAGGTTTTCCAATTCCAATATATTAAACTAACGTCTTTTTGCTAACATCAATGATTAAACTTTGACAAGCTTTTCCCATTCAAAATATGTAACGCCTATGATCGTGGAGTCCTGTCATAGCTTTTGTACTTGTTTGGGCACTCCACGTGTTGTTAAATTGCCAATGGTCTCTCCAGACTAGTCATCTCACCGGTGTCTAATAATACTCTGTAAAGCTTCTCGGTCATTCCTTCTGTAATGTAGCGAAAACAGTGACTGCTTCTTTCTGCAAAGTGGAACGACCAACTAGACCCAGTAATGCAGCAGTTTGCCTTACACATTGGCTCCTTTTGTGCAGTTGAACTAAAATCAAAGTCGGAATAAAACCTAGCTTTAATTTTGATATCCCTGGAAGCAACAATAGGTATAAGGGAAACAATTACTAAGAAATAACGGTTGATGACTTGTACTCCCAGAAGAAAAGCATCTACTAATCTACTTTATCTTAATGGGAAACAAAGCAGGAGAGTAGCAATTCTCCATCAGTGTGATTCATTCATATTGACTGAGATATTATCTTAACAATGCCTTGTTTCAACATGTATAAAGAACGACAAAGCTTATAAAGGGGGTGATGCTGAATTTGTTATAACAAAGCAACAAGCATCATGTCTGGGTTGTTCCCATTTTTGTTCACTACTTAATGGGAAAAGACAGCAATACAATAGCTTGAATTCATCATTTATTTAAAACAGTACCAATACAAGTAGCACAGCATCTCAAAACACACTGCACGATCATGTGGATGAAGGCAAGTACCAACCTGTCATGACGCACACAAGATCACGTACGAATCTGCCAACACGAACAGGAAATCCAATCTCATTTTGTGCAGTTGCACTGAAGTCAAGCAAAGTGTTTCGCGTAGCGAAGCAAAATGTCACAATAGCAACAAGTTGAATAGATATTCCTGTATAAACAGAGGCAAAAAAGGAATCAATTACTGGCTAATAAAGGAGGATGAAACATGCAGCCACAAAAATGGTAATCCCGCCAATCCCTAACAAGTGTTGCAGTTTTTAAATAAGATTCAGTAGTTAATTCTGAGAGTGGCATCAATTACTGGCTTATAAAGGGGGTGATGCTGAATTTGTTGTAACAAAGCAACAAGCATCATGTATGGGTTGGTCCCATTTTTGTTCACTACGTAATGGGAAAAGACAGCAATACAATAGCTTCAATTCATCATTTATTTAAAACAGTACCAATACAAGTAGCACAGCATCTCAAAGCACACTGCACAATCATGTGAATGAAGGCCTGTACTGACCTTTCATGAGACGACCAACATAAAATACGAATCTACCAACACGAATAGGAAATCCAATCAAGTTTTGTGCAGTTGCACTGAAATCAAGCAAAGTTGCCGGTGTGACATTTAAGTTTTCTATAGCAACAAGTTGAATAGATATCCTTGTTTTAAGAGGCAAAAAAGAAAACAATTACTGGCCAATAAAGGAGGATGAAACATGCGGCCACAAAAATAAGCATCTACCTTATCTTGATGGAAAACAAAGTATAGGACAATAGCATTTCTAAAACGGTTGCATTGATTCATATTAACAGAGAAATTCTTTTAAAATAGATCAGTAGTTAATTCTGAGATTACCAACAACAAAATAGCTGCATGGGACATGCCAGCACCATGTGCGTCCACGCATATAAATGGGTGATGCAGAGTATGTAGCCAAGCATCATATATGCGCTGGTCCCATATTTGTTCTCTTTGAACCTTCTTCCTATGTGAGGGCAGCAAATCTAGTCGTGCACAAACTACCCAACCCCCCAGTTTATTTCCCTTTTCAACAGAGAGATCGGTTCCTTATAGATGTATGTACTAGGTTACCCCCTTTTTCCCTTTTCGACCTACAAAGCGGCTGGATAGCCAGTCTATACTACTTTCTGTCCCTGCTTTCCTCATTGAACCACGTCCTAGATTCTTGCTCCAGCCCACCGCACCCTTCTTTCCTCTTTGAACCAAGACCTAGATTCGAACAGACCAAAAAAGATCCACATGCAGCTAGAGCAACGACGGTTTCAAAGAAACTTATACCTTAGGGTCGTTGGGATGTGGCAAGGCGTGCGACGGGAGGACGGATCTGCCCACACTACGTATGGAAGCGAGGAAGAAAGGGTCAGTGGCCCTCCCGCACAGGCCTTGGGTGAAAGAGAACAGCGCAGCCTGCAGTGGATTGCCTCCCTCGCCGAAGGCGATAGAGTGAACGCTGCACCTCCTCCCCTTCCCGGTGTGATGGGATATGGACGCCTCCTTCACCAGCCGTGAGGGGGGAGAGAGAGACAAGAGGCCAACGCAGTCTTGTTTAGATCTGGTGAAGAGAGGGTGAGAGACTGTGAATATAGCAAACCCTAGCAAATGAACACTGAGCCTCCAGTGTGTAACATATATGTAGTGTGGCAAGCGTGTGGAGAGTGCAAACCCTAGCGAACAAGTGCTGAGGCTCCCGCTTATATATATACTACTGTAGTACGGATTGATCTCTGGTGCCTTCACTGCACCTGCTTTTGGCTGTATGACAGGTGAGCCAGCCACATTTTGGGCCCACCTGTCGTAAAACCCTAGCAAAATTGCACCAACATGAAAGACGACTGCGTCTCCAATGCAACCAAGGTGAACTGACGAAGGATATCATCTTTGTGCGTAACAAGCAAAGAGCACTGATGGAAGACACCTTGTTTTTCGTCGAAAATCGATCAGCTTCACCAGCCGGCGCATCCATGAGGCGCAACCATGAGCATCAATAGTTCATCGTGGTGATGCATCATCCATTTGGCATCAAGTTTGGGTGAGGCACCTAAGAAGTTCGACAAATCCTCACTGTGGTCTGTTTCTTCTCAGTAATCAAGCTCGAGGAAGGAAGAACCACGTGGCAGAGGACAGTGAGGCGGAACAACAATAGCCATCCAATTTTGTGCAGTTCCACTAAAATTGAGGAAGACATGCTCGGGTATGGAGACACGCATCGCTGTTTCCAAAAATATAAAAAAGGGTTAGCAACGATATCTCAATTGTCAATAAGAATTAATGAAAAGTACACAAACAGAAGCATCATAATTATCTTGATGGGAACTAAACCAGGATACCCGAGAAAAAAAGCATTTCTTCATTTAACCAGTGATAATACTACCACCATATGGACAATGAACGCACAACCACCATGTACTTTTTGTCGAAACAACATGTATACCTCCACCAAGGAATAAATCAGGACAACTTTTTGAGTGGCATTTCCTCTATAATAGTACTAGTAGGTGATGTTGGACCAGCCGACGAACCCTAGCTACTATGCATGGGGAGCTGGGGAGTAGTCGCATAGAAGTAAACCCGCACGCAGCGACCTGGGAGCTGGACCAGTACAAGAAGTTATACCTCAGGTGGGCGAGATGTCGTTTAGGTGGGCGGGCGGGATCTGCCCACACGACGACAGCGAACAAGGGCGCGGAGGATCTTCATCCGCGCCAGCTCCGGCTCTGAGAGGACGGTGTGCATCGGCTTCCTCCGTTGCCGACGGTGACAATGTCAACGCTGCACCTCCTCACCTCCCGCAGCGGACGGGATTCGGCCGGATCTGTGAACACCGGTGAGGAGAGAGATAGAGTGGACACTGTCATCTTGTTTTGATATGCAGAGGGTGAGAGAGCAAGACGCGAGAAACTCTATCAAACAAGAGGCTATAATGGAGCAAAAAAATCTCCATAGCAGTGGTTTTAAATAGAATGCGCGCGTTCCCGGAAAAAAGAAATGAAAACTGGCGGACAATTTTTTAAGGGTCTGTCTAGGACACATCTAGATGGGACATAGTTATGTCACATATAAGTTGATGTCCACTCTGTTTGTGGTCTTTTCCTTTTTTTTGTTTCTTGTTGCTACATTATATACTTGTGGGAGCTTAGATGTGATATCCTTAAATAACATCTAGATGTGAATTAGACAAACTGATTTTCTAATGTACCAAGAAAGAAAACTCGATCAAAAACACGCCCCCGCTTCCAGGTCGCGAGAGTCGTCACGCACACACACATAGACATAGACATGCATACCTGTGTTTACGTAAAATTCCATTTCCAGCTCCATCGCCAATCATATTTGTCCAGCTGGCACATTATTTACATTGTTAATTATATACGCAGAAATATTAACGTACATCATCTCTTGTTTGCGCACGTCCAGACCGCTGCCACGACCGGTCCTGACCAACCCGAACCCTCTTCATCACCCACGTGTGCTTCCCGCCCGAAATGGTCAGTGCCACATTCATGCCCGGCCAGAGCGGACAAGACCTCTCACTGGCACCGGCATTGATTGCGGTGCGCCGGCCGAGATAGCATCGCCCGCGCCGCTTCCGGGTGTACGTGGCTGCTCCGCGTTCAAAGGTCGCAATAGCCGGCTACAACATGCGCGATCTCTTCCAGTAGTAAGTTCTTGGGAGCCGTGCTACAGCTAGCTGTCCTCCCCCAACTCATCAATCTCTTCTAGTAGTGCTAGTACTCCATGGCGCGATCCATCGACAAGCAGGCAGGAAAGTTATGGTATACTACTCGGTTTGCGGTGAGTGGCATGCCGAACGACCATGTCGGGTCGAGCCATGGAGGAGGGTGAGACACAAACACGACGGGCGTGATTTAAACGTTGGTTTTGCTCGATGGCGCGATCCAACGAAACGAAACGTTGGTTTCTCTCCGTTTCCATTTTTTCTCCGGAAAAACGGAAACTTTTCCATTTTCATTCCTATTCCAAGGTTGCCACATTACAACATTCCATCAAATACAAAGGAAAACTAACACGCATGCTGATGCATCTCAATGATTCACAGATCATAGCCAATATTTACTTCACAACTAAAGAAAAAAGTTGTGGGAGCATGTACTATAGAAAAACTACTGATGGGGTCACTACGACTTAAACCCTAAACCCTAAACATGATTTAATTTCCTGGCCAGGTATAACCTGTCGAAGGAATGTGCTAGAGGGAGATTCTTTAGTGAGAATGAAAGCAACAATAGAAGCAGCACTCTTTGGTTCTCCACCTTCTGGTACCTCTTGTTCCATAGCACTTTCCATGTCGGGAAGGAAAGACGGCTGGCACCCTCGGATCATACGATGATTTTGTGCAGTTCCACTAAAATCGACCTGAGCATCCCTGATGGCAAAGATATTGAAGAAGTGTGATTAGAATAATAGTACTGGCACTAGTTCATGAGACATAAACTCATCACAAATAGAAGCCGGTAGAAGTAGAGAAAGATCGACATGGAGATGGAGCTACGGCGGTGGAGCAAGCCGGCTCCAAAAGGAAGATGTACTACCTGGGACGTCGGGCTGTAGCTAGAAGGGCGGTTGGGACCCGGCATCGGCCCATACCGCGGTGACCCCCGATTGGGACGCACCGATTGTGGGTTTTCTCCCTCGCCGATGCCGACCGTGTCTACGCAGAACATTGTTCCCTTCCCCCAGCTGCGGGATCAGGCCCGTCGTTCTATGCTTGTGAAGAGAGCACCCTAAGCAAGCAGGCTTGTAGCTTAGGCTCCTGCTAGTGTATATATAGTGGTTTTCTTTTTCTCTCCATATCAACCATTTTATATTGCGTACGTGTCATTCAAGAGTGAAATGATGGTTGCTTCTTCCGACTAATTTACTATGTGATTTGACTGCTCCTTAGTGGCCCCTACACGTACTCCCCCTACGTGTATGCAACAGTCACACATACACACGGACGCAAAAACGTGTGCGACGCCCTAATGCATGCATGTCCGAGCACATGACGGAATACACACGGTCACTCTCAAGTGCTCAACCTACACGTCCATGCACATACATACTCAGTCAGGGTGAGCTAGTGACCGTATGAACACCGGAAAATATATATATTGAGCGCAATGAGCGTACTATGAAGTCCACTGGCCGTATTTTTACAAATATACAGTGACAGACAGTGTATTTATCTCGTTTGAAATTAAGCCATATTAACCGGAGAGGAGGCAGCATGGACTAGCATTACTTTGTTGTGTCCCGTCAACTTGCTGAACAAGGAGAAGGTTGCAGGACGGGAGAAGCTTGCGCGCGGTGGCTCGCAGGACAAGGAGAAATTTTTGACTAATGCAAGCTCTCCCTCACTTAGGCGGTGGATGTGCAATAGTTAATTCGGTGTCAGATTGCCAGAAGCTTACACTATACTACTAGTGCTATTATTGTTCGACTTCAGCCAAGCACAAAGTTTACTAGTACTACTACTATAATCCATAAAGGTACGTACTATAATAGTACTAGGAACCGGATGGAGGAGCGTCTGCACTCTTATTATAATTTTAAAATGTGATAAAGCAATCTTCAACACATTTGGTTCTCTTCGAGGGTTCTCGCATGTGATAATGGAAGTTGATTGCATGGAACACTCGCCACAATTCTCGCTTAATTCTGGCTCATATCCTGTTACAAATAGTAGCGCTCAGTAATATTTCCTCTTTTTTTGTTATTCAGCATGTAAACAGGTCAGGAAACCTTGCGGCGCATCTTCGTGTGAACCGTGCTTGCTACACTTTGAATGTGGCCGAGAGCTGGCTTGATGAAACACCTCGCTTCCTACTTCTTTTTTTGCGGGGTACCTTGCTTCCTAGTGACCAGTGTCTTGGCTGATCGTCCTAAGAATGCTTATATATGAATAAAGCTCTCTCATTTACCAGCAAAAAATATTAAGCCATATTAACCGGAAAGGAGGGAGTATGGACTAGCACTACTTTTTGGTGTGTCCCGTCAACTCGCAGAACAAGGAGAAGCTTGCAGGACAAGGTGAAGCTCGCTTACGCCTTTTGACTAATGCAACCTACCCTCGATGGACATGCATCAGTCCATTCGGTGTAGTACCCAACATGCGGAGTACCATCATTGTTCGAGATCACGAAGGGGCAAAGAGCCAAGCGCAGTAGTACGCGTACTTGGTTTTGCACATTCATACTACTCCACCCTTCGTCACAGTTTACAGGGCGCGCTTCATTATGATGCATTTATCTCAATGCATTTCCACCATCAGAGAGACTTTAGACGCGTTTGGTTTAATGCTCAATTAATTAGGGCGTGGTAACCACAATCGAGTCCACAATTTTCTCTCCATGTACTGTACTACTACGGAGTGCATGCATGTGTGTACCCGGGGTGGAAGCATTGCATGCATGTGTGTACGCATTATTCCCTCTAGTAATAGACGCCGTGCTATAACTACCAATGCTATTTTTCTGGCCGATCGCTAGTTGCCTTGGTCCCACAGATTTTTTCTCTTTTTTTCTGAAGTGCGTTGTATAAAAAGTGACGGATGGAGTAGTATGAGCAGATTCAAAGAAGAGCGTATTGATGGTTGCTTCTTCAGAGCAACTTACAGTGGGAAAGTTGGGGCTTATGATTTGACTGCTCATTACTCACTATTAATGCGGCGCAACGACCGGGCTGAGTCTCCCATGCGGTTGTGCACTACCCCCTCGGTTCTTAAATATACTCCGGAGTATTTGTCTTTCTAGAGATTTGAACGAGTGACTACTCAAATATTTGTCTTTTTAGAGATTTCAAATGGACTGGCACATACGGATGTATATGGACATATTTTAGAGTGTAGATTCACTCATTTTGCTCCGTATGTAGTCACTTGTTGAAATCTCTGTTAAGACGAATAGAATATTTAGGAACGGAGGGACTACACATACGAAGCAAAATGAGTGAATCTACACCCTAAAATATGCCCGTTTGAAATTTGTAAAAAGACAAATATTTAGGAACGAAGGAGTATAATTTTGTGCATGGCACATGGACCCGGCTGATGAAGAGGCTTCTGGCAATGCGATCAAGCTTCCATCATTTGTTTACATAATTGACGTACTATACAAATAATTTTCCAGCGACATGAAATTGTACAATGGTGTGAGCTTTCAGCTTTTGTTTCATGTGTCTTGCCATCGATGCTCTTTCGGAAACAATAAAAGACTAACTACCTTGCTAATGCATGTCAATTATTAGCAGATCAGAGCTAATAATTACATCACAACTGAAGACAAAGTTGTGAGAAGATGTTAAATTAAAATTGATCCATGCTTTCATTAGCAGCAACGTCCCCCCAGCTCTGTCTAAGTCAACAAGGAATGTTGGGAAAAAAGTAGCTGTCTGGAGCATGCAACATTCCGATCATTTTGTGCAGTTCCACTAAAATAGAGCTGAGCATCCCTGTTCCAAAGATATCATGTGTGATTACAATAATAGAGAACTGCTGATGAAACAATAAACACACAAATAGAAGCCGGTCACCTTTGCAGTCTCTCTTAAGACTAACTAGTTGGAGAAGATTAGGCTCGGAGTTGGATGAGGAGGATAGAGCAAAACCAATCTCCCTTTGTGCAGTCGCACTGAAATGTAGAGATGTTGCCCGTGTGACATTTTAGTACAACTGCACAAAACACTCTTAAGAAAAAAGTGATTTGTGCATTTCACCAAAAGGTCGCAATAGCAACGACGTGAAATGGATAGCCCTGTTTGCAAAAAAGAGGTAGAAAGGAAACAATTACTAGCCAATAACAGTTGATGACACATGCGATGACAAAAAAGAAGTATATTCCTTGTCCTAAGGGAAGATAACAACACGGTTGTGTTTGTCTAAAACGGTGTGAGGACGAGAATGCAATATGGAAAGTACGCCGGACGAGCTACGTTTTGGGCAAAGAACTATGGAAGATCCACATGCAGCGACGTGGGAAAACGGGCAGTGGAGCAAGGCCGGAGGGGATACCTGGAGGTCGTCGGGATGTAACTAGGTGAGTGGCGGTGGGCGGAATCTGCGAGCAGGTGGCGTAGGCCCTGCCACGTCGGAGCTTGGTCAGATAGAACGACGTGTACCGCAGATCAGGACGTGCTGCCTTAGCACCGTCGAACGGAGAAACGATGTACTTCCTCCCTTTCCCCTGGCGGATGGGATGCGGCCGGATCAGTGACCAACGGCGAGAGAGAGAGAGAGAGGCCACTGCACTCCCTTTCCCCCGGCGGACGGGATGCGGCCAGATCAGTGACCAACGGTGAGAGAGAGAGAGGCCACCGCACTCCCTTTCCCCCGGCGGACGGGATGCAGCCGGATCAGTGACCAGCGGTGTGAGAGAGAGAGAGGCCAATGGAGCCTTGTGTGAGATACTCTGAAGAGCGGACTACCTTTTCCTCCATAAAAATCGTTTTATATTCTGTGTACGTGCCATTGAGCGCTATAACTTTATTTAAAAATAACGCGGCAACGCGTCAAGTCGAACTTTGTTTCGTGCACGCGTGGTACACGACCTCCCTAGGTAAACAACCGCTATAGGCGTTCAAATTAGCACGTGGACTGCCATTTCGTTAAGAAATGAGCTCCACCATGTACCCACGCGGGTGTGGCTGGGCACGAAGCGTGAGTACGTGCACGGTGCACCTATTCTCTTCTTGTATACGTACACCACCTACGTGGGGTTGTGTGAGAGAGATACAAACCTAGAGAGATATAGTGTGTGGGTTCTTGAGAGTTTTTTTTGTGGGAGGGGGGGTCAATCAAAAAATTTAACATATGCAATGTGTGTGAAATAGAGTCCTGGATATAACATATATATAGAGGGGGCGATCCACGAGAAGAGAGTGGAGGTATCATCGGCTTGAGGTGTCCATAGAATCGAAGAGAGGGATGATGTGTGTGTGTGTGTGCGCTTGCGCGATCGATAAAGAGTGCCATCGAATTTGTGTGTGCCCACGTCAAAGATATAGAGTGGTTGGCCTACTGGAACGTGAGATGGGACATGTGCAGTTTGTCTCTGTGGCATGGATACCTACCTGCAGCGCTCGACTATCGGTGTGTGGTGGGGGAAGAGGGAGGCCCAATTAACTATAGAGGTACAATGGCTGGTATATGTGTGGAGGAGGAGAGAGGCCCTACCTCATGTATTAAGGAGATCGATCTGCCTCATGTATCAAGGGAGATCGATCGGCATCCATGCATATGTGCAGGAGACGAATAAGGTTGGGAGAGAGACAGAGCTAGAGTGTTGGAGGGGGTGGTAGTGGAGTTGCTTCTAACAAATGGTGGGATAGGCTTGCTAGACAAACGGAGGGCACGCCCGCAATATCAATAAGAGAGGAGATGGCTGCTTGTTCTCTGTGCATGTGCGTGTGAGAGACGGGTCAGGAGGCATGCACGAATGATGAGTGGGGACGATGAGGCTGTGGTAAGCAGACGTAACTACATAGGAAGATCAATCACCCTTTGTAAGAGAAAGGAGAGACATAACTTGTGAGGTACGTCGATCGATGGGGGGGTAGTTAAAGTCGATCTAGGTATATGTTGGGAGATCGATCGGTATATATGCATGTGTGTGTTAGAAGCAAATGAGGCACGAGGAGAAGGATAGAGAGAGAGGGATGCATGTAGGAGGTGGTACGAGAGGCATACTATATCGAGGGGGAGGAGTGTGCGAGTACGAGAATGATGAAAAGAGTGGTGGGAGTGAGGCATGGACGGTGACAAGAGAATAGGGGAAGCTTGTGTTTGTGCTAGGCACACCTGGCTAGAGAGGCATATCGATCGATGTGTGCCGTAAAGAAGGAGCTGGGGGGGCCTACACACACCGTGGGTGAACGACCTAAAGTGAAAAGACGAATTTGCGCTTTGGAGCTAGAGAATGCTGAGGGAGGGTGAGAGGGATGCGGGTGTGTGCATGCACAAGAGAAAGTTAGCGCTGGCTACAAAGATAAGAGGGTTGTGTGGGTGTAAAAGACGAATAGAGATCATATATACTTCATTATAAAAAGCGAATTCAGATATTTGAAGAATTTATCATAGTGTTTCAAACCGACGGATGTGTGAATATATATAACGGTGATACACATGGTGTGGTTTTGAACATGGTATACTACATTTAATATATTTTATCTCTACTCTTATAAAAAACAGAGTTGTTGATGATGGTGTGCCTGCCATCCTGCATTATAGGCCGTCTGATTTATATCTGGCGGATAGCAAGGAAACTATGATGGTTGAAGTTGGCAACAATCATGATTGTAGATTCTTATTGAAATAGAGAAACAAATTCAAATTTAGTTCGAATTGTAGCGGTAGTATAGACATTTGGAATGCACTAAAATGTTGGTATGAGTAGGTTACATGCATTATACAGCAAGCGAAAAAATTTAATCGGACATAACATGGATTCAAACTCCCTCCTTCCATCTATATAGGGCGTAATGAGATTTTTAAGACCGCCTTTCACTATTGACAAGATTAATAGTACATGACATGCACAACGTGAAAATTATATCATTGAAAGAACCTTTCACAGACGAATTTAATGGTGTGCTTTGTGTAAGTTGCATGTCATATATCATTGCTCTAATATTTGGTCAAAGTTAGCATCGAAAAACGCATTAGGCCCTATATAGATGGAAGGAGGGACTAGCTTTGAATAGCATTTGTATAGTAAAACGGGGCAAGACTCTCTCTTTGTGTGGTGTGAATAGTTTTATTTTTTCGTTTTCTTTTTGGTTGAGGGAAGTGCGAATTGATTTGGTACGTACAAGTACAATATTACTACACGTTAGGCTTGTCCCTAAAATTCAACCCGCGTCTTGTTATATCCTGAAAATTCAGATATCGTGCTCCCAAAACTGGCGCCTTCACAACCCGCGCCTTGCTATCCCGAAATTACAACGCGCGCGAAAACTCCCTCCAGCTGCCAAATCCCGACACGCGAAATCCCCCTTCTAACCCTGAGCCGAAAGGGCCGCTAGTTCAAATCAGTGGGGGGTACTTTTGTAACACACCCTACATTTTGGACAAGCGCGTTCCTAAGTCATGCTTCTCCCCCTCCCATCGCCCCCTTTTCGCCATTCGAAATCCCAGGCCGCCATAACCTCTCCGCTCCTGCCGCGAAACCCCACCCTCCTCTGCCCGCCACATCACCGCTGCCTAGCCGGAGCCTCTTCCCCGACGACGTCGTCCACCGCAGCAACTCGACGTCCCTCGTCCACCTCCCCGGATGAGGATCCGTCGTCCATCTCGCCGTCCCGCCGGTTCAGCCGCCCTGTCCTCCACCTCCAAGGAGCTGCTCCGACGATCGCCTCGTCTATCGCGGCTGCTCCATCCCCACAGCGCCGCCTTAACCTGCTCCACCGGAACCGCAGCATCCTCACTGACTCCTCGGACGAAGCCGAGGCCTACTCGGCGCCACCAAAGAGGTTGTACACTCATCGCATCGCACCTTCTCCTTAACTCGACCTCCCGGCGCCGACGGTGCTTCATCCCGCACCCCATGGAGCGGCTACCTTGAAGCCAGCGCCGCGGGTGACATCTCCACGGCAGCTCTCCCCCAGTGCGAGGCCCCTTCGGCAGCGGCGTCCATACCAGCCGGATCTGCTGCTGCTGCTCCGGCTCTCGCTCGATCGCTCGCTCGCCTAGCTGCTGCTGCTCTCCCCCTCGCTCGTGCTGCTGCTCTGCTCCGATTAAGCCACACTTCAGTCGACTGAATCGACTTTTGGGTCAGTCGATTTTCAGGGGTTGGGGGGCTTGCCGGAGTTAAGGAAGAACCACCCGCAGCGGGGACGGGGGCTCGCCGGAGAGGTACCCCACTATCTATCTTAGGGTTCAGGGTGGGGGTGGGGTCCTAGAGGGCTGGCCGGGGCGGCAGTGGCGAGTTGTTTCGGGGCGCGAGGCGGCGCTGGGGCCGGCAGTTCAGCCGGTGGTGGCTGGCGGCTCAGGGGGGTGCAGGTTGAAAATGAACTGCAGGCCCTCCCTAAACTACATGTCAAGTGCCTCTCTGCTACCATTGCGTTCAGTTTCGATAGTAGCATTCAGATTCCACAGTAAATTTCAGTTTCGACAGTTAAGTTCAGAGTCAACAGTTTTTACCTCATCTGTTGTAGTCAGGTGGTTTTTGGTGATGTTAATTTTACATCCATTTTACATCATCTATTGGGGATGCTATTAGAATCCCACTTGAGATTGATGATGTCTGTCTTGTGCTGCTTCAGCCTTGACGTCTTACGGCTCACCGGAGCTACTCCAACGACAGAACGATCCATCACAACAGAGCAGTGCCCTGGACGCCGTCTACAGATTCCTCAGATCTTCCTCCACACCTCTGACAGCCACCTCTGCCTCAACTGCTTCAGTGTCCAACCCAATGATGCTGAGGTCGACACGGCTACGGCAAAGAGGTTGTACACTTATTGCATCACTTATTACTATACATTCACGTCGATCCATTAGGGTTGTTTTGGTTCAACGGTAAAACATCGGTCCACTGGTTGTTACCATCACTCTAAATTTCTGCATGCTCTCCTTACATAATCTCACCATATTTTTTTTGTATGCATGTCAGATATTGTACACAGTCATGCTGAACATGTAGAGAAAAAGAGAAGAGTTTTGCGCGGCAATACAATGTCATGCAGACATCGCTCCATGGTGGGTTCAATGGCAAACCCTCCCCACCCCTCTCCAGATTGTAATCCAGAGGAAGATATCTGTTCTGAGGCGGATTCGGATGCCGCTGACCACTCCTATTTACCCCGAAGGTGTTTGCTCTACCTTGGCATGAAGATGTTAGTCATATCATGCATATGTTGCCTTCCAGTGCCAACTTTTGACATCATATATGCCATCTGCTTAATTTAGACATGTTCTATAATGCCACATGTTTAGTTTCTATATCATATATGGGAATTATGCAGTCTCATGTCTTTTAGCCAGCCATAATATATGTGAAATGTGCAATGCCATCCTGTTTAACCAGGCATCATATATTTGAATGATATCTTGCCCATCCTTTTCTTCATTACATTTCCATTTGTCGACAATGTTTGTACATTAAACTACTCTTCCTGTGAATCAGCCATTTGGGTGGGAGATGAAAAAATCTGGAGTGAAAACAAGGCCTTTAGAGCAGACAGTGCTACCTGTCGAAGCAGATCTCTTGTTGGGTCCCGATAGCTCCTCAGAGATGGATTCAGAGACAGATGACCAGTCCTATTCCGCCACTGAGGTGTATGCTCTAACTTGGCACAGTTATACTGCTCATATCATGCATACGGTGTCTTGCATTGCATAGTTTAGACATCATATACACAATATTCAACACCATGTTCCTAGTTCAGATATCATATCGAATGCCCTCTATTTAGCATATAAATCACATATGTGAATTAAATGATGCGATCCTGATTACTTAGATAACATGTAGGTGAATTATGTCATGCGATCCTATTTAGTTATTCATCATATCTTTGAATTATGTTATGCTATGCTATCCAGTTTAGATAGACATCATATATGTGAAATTATGTCATGCTATCCAATTTAGTTAAACAATATACATGTCAACTATTTCATGCCCTCTTTTTTCCACACTATATATTGCATCTATCTCTCATACAATGTCTATACATTCAACTATGTTTCCTGTTTATCAGCCATTTGAATTGGAGCGGGTGATGCCAGTATCTAGCGGACTAAAAACACGGTCTTCAAATAAAACAGTGCTACCTCTTGGTGGAGATAGCACCCCGGTTGTACATGCACAAGAACCAGCCCTACCACACATAACCCAAACTCTCGTAGATTGTACCCCTACTACGATGGACAGAGAACCAGCTTCACCCAATCTAACCCCAACCCCAGCCGATAGTAACCCAGTTCATGTTGACACAACACCATCTCCACCACAGAGCTCCCAAACAAGAGCAGTTAGTAAGGCAGCTCCAGTGCCCAAAGGGCCAGTACTATCATGGCGAACCCCAACTCCACCAGTTAGTACGCCTATTCCTCTGGAGGAAGCACAACCAGCTAGTCGTAGTTTAGCATCTATCGCATTTGATGTTGTTAAATCGTATGTGCGTATCTTCCCATCTTGGAAATATTATACTAAAGATGAAGGAAAATGCCAGTTGCAGGTGTTTGTCCAGGAGTTATGTGTAAGTAATGTTATTCATGGCAATTACTTTGCTTCATCCCATACATCCTACCTCCATGATGGTTATAATACAGCAAATTTTCCCATTTTTCTCTATTGATAAGGACCGATTTGGATACTCAGGATGAGGTAACCTGTGCTAATACCTCTGCCATCTTCAAGAATGCTTGGTGGAAGTATCGGAATTACCTGAAGAAAACATACTTCACCGGCAAAGAAACTCATGAAATTCCCTTACGTTCTCCTGAGACACATTTACTGGACAATGACTGGGAACGCCTTGTTCTGTACTGGCCCCGAACCAAGAATGTGGTAAGGTCTATGAGCTCATTTTCTATTTTTAAGTATTATATTCTTGCGTCTTACTATACTCTGTTCATATAGAACAAGTGCCTAAACCTGAAGAACAACTGTTCTAATTTAAGATTCCATTGCTACCATAGGACATAGATATATGTTTGTTTGATGCTTTTATTATGTACTAGTACTTGGCTGTAACATCCCAAATTTTCAAATTTGGAATGTTATACATAGTCATCCATGCATATAATATTTTATTCGTATTTCGTCTCGCGATCCTCAAAAATCCTAAGCAACTCAAGGACCCTCGGAGAGAGTTGGGGATTTCCCGGTTTTCAAATTTGATTTTTATCAAATTTTGACACGAGGATTTTTGGTTTTAATTATTTTCTCTCCAAAAATATTTCATACAAAAAAAATATGAGAGAAGATAATATGACTTCTCCAAGATAATTGATTATTGGAGGAAAAATATTAAAATCAAATATTTGTTTTATTTGGATTTTTATTGCAATTTTGTTTGCATTAGAAAAATTGCACGTTTTTCAAAATTGCATTTTAGGGCTAAGAAAATGTTCATCTTGTTCTAAATATTTTATTTAGACGGTGAAAAATTATTTTGGCATTTTTAGATTTTTATTTTATTTTTCTAGGATTTTTTTTCGGCCGGCGAAATTATTTAAAAAAAAGGTTCCTGCGCTCGACTGGGCCTAAGGCCCAGCCGAGCCAGGCCCGCAGCCCCACCGCCGCCGCCTCCTGCGCGCACGGGCGCCACCACCACCGCCACTCGGACCGGAGTCCGAGTTGGACTCCGCCTCCGCCGCGCCTTGCCCCTTCCTCCAAGTCACCGCCCCCGCCCCCATTATATACGCCGCCACCCCCGCCCCCAACACCACACCGCCACCGCCGCCAGCCCCGCCGCCGCCGCCGCCCGCGCTAGCCGCCGCAGCCCCGCGCCGCCGCCGCCGCCGTGAGCCGCCGCCCCGCTGCTGCCCCGCCTCGCCGGAGCCCCCTCGCCGGAGGTAGCACCCGGTTTCCACCGCCTGTTTTTTTTCTAAAAACCGTTCGGTTTTTTTTAAACCCTATTCCGTTTTTTTCGGATTCGCCAGTTTTTCTCGGTTCTTCTAGTTAGCGAACGTTTGTCCGTACATTCGTTTTAACGAACGGTTTTCGCCCGTTAGTTAAGCTAACGAACGCTCGTTCGTTAG
Source organism: Triticum urartu (assembly GCF_003073215.2). Lineage (NCBI taxonomy): Eukaryota > Viridiplantae > Streptophyta > Magnoliopsida > Poales > Poaceae > Triticum > Triticum urartu. The sequence goes on from NC_053023.1 coordinate 412,461,842, forward strand.
TCTGCTTGTGAGTTTTCTTTTATCGGATTTATTCCGCGATTTTTCTAATCGCAATTTCTGATCCGATCTTAGTTTCTGTTTATCTTTTCGCTCGTTAGTCGGAATTAGGCGATTCAAGCGCCTAGAGTTTCGTCCCGAAACCCTCTTTCTGTTTAACCAACTCAAACAAGTTTTTGGCTACTATAAAATTTGACCTAGTTTCAGATTAGTAAATGAAGCTTCTTTCTTTCGCCATTTGAGTTTCGTTGCTCCGTTTGATTTGATTCTTTTTGCGAACCGGAGTTCTTAAGTTGAAACTTCTGGTCAACCCTCTTTTATTTGAGTTTGCATGTGCATCGTTGCTTGTTACTTATGTATGCTATTGTTTTCTTGCGATAGAACACCCGGAGTGCGAAGCGTGCTACTACGAGTCCCTAGGTTTCGCAGATCGTCAGCAATGCAAGTAACACTTTGAAAATACCCCTTTATCACCCAGTTTTTATGCATTAGTTCCAATCCTCAAACATTGCATGATTAGGATGTCATTAACTTGTGGGTTGGGAAGTAGTTGTTGAGGTAGAACCTATTGCCCCGTTAGATTCAAACCCTTGGGAGTTACTCTACGTGTTGCTTATATACTATGCTATGTTATGCTCATAGACATGGTTTGGGTTTGAGTGAAATCCATGAAAGATGTGATCTTGTTAATTAATGGTTCAACTTAAGGTGGTAACTTAATCAAACAACTGGGTGGATTGAGGCACCTAGAGTACCCATTGTTGCCTGTATTTTTGGAAATCCCGGAGTAACCGTGCGATCTTCCTATGGACCGCCTCCCAGGCTCGAAGGGAACTGAGATGATTCATGCTAGAAACTTCCGTGTGCAGCCACAAGCTATTATGGGCTCTAGCATAGTTGAGTAAGTTACGTGAAGCTCTTGAAGAGCAGATCAGCAGGTAGTGGGATGTAGGTTTGGTATGGTCTATCCGGAGTAGAGAGTTAATGTTTCTGAAAGACTGTGTCTCGGTCATCCGTTTCTCAAACACCCTATAGTGCGAGAAAACCAGCGGTGGCAATCGAGTCTTGTGGGGAAAAGTGCACAAACCTCTGCAGAGTGTACAATCTAATCATGGTTAGCCGTGTCCCTGGTTATGGACAATTCTTGAGTGTCTAGTACTTGGGTTATCACAAGTATCTCATCATGTTTAACTAATATTGTTGGGTTGTTAATCACTTTAATTGGGATTGAGTTAGAGGAACCTTCTCAATGTTGTTCAACCACCATGATAGTTAAATTAAAATCTATTCCTATGTTGTAGGGAAAAATTGGCTTTTCGCAAAACTGTAACCATAGAGCTTTCCACCAGCCAAATATGCATGTAGTGATAGCATTATTCTGTTCTTGCTCTACTGTGTTACTTTGCCAGCATATTCCATGTGCTGGCCCGTTTTCGGGCTGCAACGTATTATGTTGCAGACTTTTCAGACGAGGAGTAAGGTTTGTTAGGTCGTTGTCGTGTAGCTCAGCTATGCCGTTGGAGTTGATGGACTCACTTTATCTTCCAAGCCTTCCGCTGTTATCACATTAGATGGCCTTAAGCCATATTACTGTAATGAGTTCTCTCTTGAGACATTCAATGTAATAAGTGTGTGATTGCTACTTTGTTAGAAATTCTTCGAGTACTGTGTGTGTCAGCATTACCGATCCAGGGATGACACTGAAGCACAAAGACTTGACCATCTGAGGTCGGGTCGCTAAAAGATGGTATCAGAGCACACGTTGAGTGTAGGACACGACCACTAAGATAAACCCTAGGTCACCTTTCTCTTCTCATTTCTAACTCCTCTCCATTTTCTACTCTTTAGGATGACGGAGATGAAGAACAAGTTTGCACAACCGGATGAAGACACGCCTTTTGGACGCCACTGGAAGGAAGTCACTAGGTACTTGAACATTGGAATACCAAGCTTCACCGGGACGTACAACGCCACTTTACCTGAAGAGGAACGCTGGATGATTCAAGTACAAGTTCCAGGAAGGACGTTCTCGCCAACTCCTAAACCCATAGAGTTTTCTTTCAAAGCACCCACCTGGAGTCTAGGCAAGAGCATGGCAGCCCACATTACCATGGGACGCATTGGAGAAGTTTGCAACAGGGAGCTTAAGGACACTATTTACCAAATATGTAGGCGCCGAGACGAGCAATGGGAAGTAATCAGCACCAGGAAGGATAGATCCATTGCAGCTTTCATCCAGGAGTTAAACCAGCACATCTGACGTTAGGAAAACCAGATGTGCACGGACATGATGGACTTGAAGAAGGCGAAGACAAGGATCATTGAGCTGGAGGAAGAACTCAAGTTTACCCGCGATGGATATGAGGAGGAAATCAAGACACTACTGGAGAAGAATGACGACTTAGTCAAGAAGATTGGAGTATTCATGGGAGGACCAGCACCAATAGAAGAAGAAGAAGAACCCAAGGAGATACGCCCCGAGCACTACATCATCATCGACGACACCGATTCCGATCCTAGTGATGATGACTTTGAAGACGAAGCTGGAGCAGACATCATGGAGTCTTCCACCGATCAAAATTTCTAGATGACTACCATATATCACTAGTATTCCCCCATGTATTTAGTAGTAGTTTAGCACTTGTGCGATAGTTCTAGATCGTTTGTATGCCCTTGCTTGATTGATTGAGTGAAATGATTGTTTTTGTCTCATGTGCATATGGGTAGTGTTTTCTCATTAGACCTCTTTTCTATTCTAAATCTCTTCCATCTAAACCCCTCAGATGCCTCCGAGACGTGACACCGATTTTGCTTGCCCACCGGAGCTCACCCAGTTGATCCAGCAGCAGAATACTTTGATGCAATTGCTAGTTCAGAACCAGGGCAATAACAACAACAACAACAACCCGCCGCCCGTGGACAACCTAGCCCATTTTCTAAGGTTACAACCTCCGGTGTTTTCCAGTAGCACTGAGCCCATAGTTGCGGACGATTGGCTACGCCGTATTGGAAGGGAGTTGACCACCGCAGGTTGCACAGATGCCGAGAGAGTGCGCTTTGCCGCACATCAATTGGATGGACCAGCAGCCTCATGGTGGGAGAATTACATAGCCACTTTTCCTATAGCCAACGTCACTTGGGACCAGTTTCAGCAAGCTTTCCGCACAGCCCATGTCTCCACTGGAGCTATGCAAATAAAGAAGCGGGAGTTCCGCAACTTACGTCGGGGGAACCGTACTATGGCTCAGTACGTGGACGAGTTTAGCAAGTTATCTCGCTATGCCCTGATGATGTGGCCACAGATGCAGCGAAGCAGGAGAAGTTTATGGAAGGGCTGAATGATGAGATGAGCATGCAGTTGATGGCAGCAACCTTCAACAACTACCAGGAGTTGGTAGATAAGGCTCTTATGATTGAAGGGAAGCACCAGCAGGTTGAGAGCCGCAAGAGGAAGTATGGACAGGGGAAGTAGAACTCAGGAGCTCAGCAGAAACCTCGCCTAACCCCGAACTCGGGAGGACTTGTTCATAACCATGGAGGTCAAAACCACACTGGAGGAGGATCACATAACCACAATGGTTCTAAGAATGGGAATGGGAACGGAACCAACAATAATCATAACCGCCCAACCCAGCCACACCCGCCAAAAGGGACTTAAGTCATGTTACTTGTTTCAAGTGCGGGAAGACTGGACACTACGCCATGGAGTGCCCTGAAGGAAAGAATGGAAATGGAAATGGGAGCGCTGGGAAGAAGCCAAATCCATTCAACAAAGGACAAGTGAACCACGTTAATGTGGAGGAGGTTGAAGAGCAGCCGGACGCGGTAATAGGCAAGTTTTTGGTTAAGTCATTTACCGCTCTTGTTCTTTTCGATACTGGTGCATCACATTCATACATATCAAGGGAATTCGTGGATAAGTTTAAACTACCAACCCAAACCCTTAGGACCCCTCTTTTAGTGAGTTCACCCGGAGCAGAGTATATGGCTAGTCGATGGTGTGACCAGATACCTTTAACCATTAGTACACATGTTTTTCCGTCCGACCTAATTATCTTGGAGTCACAAGGATTGGATGTGATATTGGGTATGGACTGGATGTCAAAATTTGGAGGAAGCATTGACTGTGCTAGTAAGTCGATTTATCTCACCACCCCGGAAGGAAAAAGGATTAAGTATGTATCTAGGCATGTGCCTAGGAGGAGTCAAGTGAATGCCCTTACGGGAGTTGTTCAGGAGGAAGTGCTTGTAGTGAAGGATTACCCGGATGTTTTTCCAGAGGAGTTACTAGGCATGCCACCGGATAGAGACATTGAGTTTTTGATAGAGCTATTGCCAGGTACAGGACCAATATCCAAGAGACCCTATCGGATGCCCGCAAATGATCTGGAAGAAATTAAGAAACAAATCAAGGATTTATTGGAGAAAGGATACATCCAAAGAAGTTCATCACCTTGGGGAGCCCCAGTACTTTTGGTTGAGAAGAAGGATAAATCCCTGAGGATGGTAGTTGATTATCGTGCATTAGATGAAGTGACTATTAAGAAAAAGTACCCACTGCCGACGATCAATGATCTGTTTGATCAGTTGCAAGGAGCTAAAGTGTTTTCAAAGATCGATTTGCGATCGGGGTATCATCAGTTGAAGATACGAGAGAAGGATATACCGAAGACATCGTTCACAACACGATATGGATTATACGAGTACACGGTCATGTCATTTGGACTGACTAACGCCCCTGGCTATTTCATGAGCATGATGAACAAGGTGTTCATGGAATATTTGGACAAGTTTGTTGTGGTGTTTATTGATGATATTATGGTATACTTGAAGAACGAGGAGGAGCACAAGGAGCATTTGCGCTTAGTTCTCGAGAAACTCAGGGAACACCAGTTGTATGCTAAGTTTAGCAAATGTGAGTTTTGGTTGAAGGAAGTCGGGTTCCTTGGACATGTTATATCGGGAGAAGGTATAGCAGTAGACCCCAGTAAAATTCAGTCAGTCACTGAATGGTTGGCACCCACTTCAGTTAGCGAGATCCGCAGTTTTCTTGAACTTGCAGGATACTACCGGAGATTCATTGAGAACATTTCCAAGATTGCAAAGCCAATGACTGAACTGTTAAAGAAGGACACTAAGTTTAAATGGACAGAAGATTGCGAGGCAAGTTTCCAGGAGTTGAAGAAACATTTGATTATAGTGCCAGTGCTAACACTGCCAGATATACATAAGGAGTTCCAAGTGTACTGCGATGCCTCATGCTTAGGACTTGGATGTGTGCTTATGCAGGACGGGAGAGTTGTTTCGTATGCCTCACGACAACTAAAACCTCATGAGTTGAACTATGCCACGCATGATTTGGAGTTAGCAGCAGTAGTGCATGCATTGAAGACCTGGAGACATTACCTTATTGGAAACTATTGTGATGTGTACACGGACCATAAGAGTTTGAAGTACATTTTCACCCAGAAGGAGCTGAACCTTCGACAGAGGAGATGGTTGGAGCTTATAAAGGATTATGACATGAAGCTACACTATCATCCAGGAAAAGCCAATGTCGTAGCAGACGCTTTGAGCTGGAAGAGTTATGCTAATATCCTTGAAAGCAAGGGACTGCCAAAGGAATTAGCAGAGGACATCATGGAACTTCGATTGGAGATTGTTCCTAGAGGATTTATTGCAACAATGGAGGTCCAGTCGATATTGCTGGACAAGATTCGGGAAGCTCAGAAGGATGACAAAGAGATTGCTGAGATAAAAGAGAAGATGGGCAAAGGAAAGGCCAAAGGTTTTCGTGAGGATGAGCATGATACCTTATGGTTTGAGGACCGAGTTTATGTGCCCAATAACCAGGAGATCAGGAAGTTAATACTTCAAGAGGCCCACGACTCACCATACTCGATACACCTCGGAAACACCAAGATGTATTTGGATTTGAAGGAACGTTTCTAGTGGACCAGTATGAAGAAGGATATTGCCGAGTATGTAGCCGTATGTGATGTATGTCAGCGCGTGAAGACTGAGCATCAGAAGCCAGCAGGACTATTACAGCCTATGCCGATACCCCAATGAAAGTGGGATAAACTGGGCATGGACTTTATCACCGGATTGCCCAGGACCAAAGCGGGATATGATTCCATATGGGTAGTAGTTAATCTCTTGACCAAAGTAGCTCACTTCATCCTAGTGAAAACCACCTATACAAGTGCAAAGTTGGCAAAGATATATATGCCCAGGATAGTATGTCTGCATGGAGTTCCGAGGACCATTGTATCAGATCGAGGAACACAGTTTACCTCAAAATTTTGGCACTAGTTGCTCCAGACTTTGGGAACAAGATTGGAGTTTAGTACAGCATTTCACCCGCAGACGGATGGACAAACAGAGAGAGTCAACCAAATTCTGGAGGACATGTTGAGAGCCTGTGCGCTAGATTATGGATCTAGTTGGGATGACAATTTGCCATACGCAGAGTTTTCGTACAACAATAGCTATCAAGCCAGTTTGAAGATGGCACCGTTTGAAGCCCTGTATGGACGAAGGTGCAGAACACCGTTAATGTGGGATGAGGTAGGAGACCGACATTTGTTTGGACCAGACTTGATCAAAGAGTCTAAGGAGAGGTTAACTTGATCCGTGAAAGACTGAAGATTGCTCAGTCCAGGCAGAAGAGTTATGCAGACTCAAAATGCAAGGAAGTAACCTATGAAATTGGAGACCGAGCATATTTGCAAGTATCACCCTTATGAGGAGTGAAACGTTTTAGAGTTAAGGGAAAGTTAGCCCCGAGATTTGTAGGACTGTATCGTATTTTGGAACGGATGGGAGAAGTTTCCTAAAAGTTGGACTTACCCGAGGGATTGTCAGGAGTTCATGACGTGTTTCACGTTTCACAGCTGAAGAAGTGTCATGCTGAGATGGCAGATATACCGCTAAGAGATACAGTACCCCTGGAGGCGATTCAGTTGGACAATGATTTGACTTATGAGGAGAAACCAGTTAAGATTCTTGAGTTTGCCAGCAGAGTCACCCGCAGTAAGGTTATCAAGTTTTGTAAGGTTCAGTGGAGCCACCATACCGAGGATGAAGCCACATGGGAACAAGAGGATGATCTTTGCAAAGACCACCCACACCTATTTTCTAGCCAACCCGAATCTCGAGGGCGAGATTCATCTTAAGGGGGGTAGGTTTGTAACATCCCAAATTTTCAAATTTGGAATGTTATACATAGTCATCCATGCATATCATATTTTATTCGTATTTCTTCTCGCGATCCTCAAAAATCCTAAGCAACTCAAGGACCCTCGGAGAGAGTTGGGGATTTCCCGGTTTTCAAATTTGATTTTTATCAAATTTTGAAACGAGGATTTTTGGTTTTAATTATTTTCTCTCCAAAAATATTTCATACAAAAAAATACGAGAGGAGATAATATGACTTCTCCAAAATAATTGAAATATTGGAGAAAAATATTAAAATCAAATATTTGTTTTATTTGGATTTTTATTGCAATTTTGTTTGCATTAGAAAAATTGCACGTTTTTCAAAATTGCATTTTAGGGCCAAGAAAATGTTCATCTCGTTCTAAATATCTTATTTAGACGGTGAAAATTTATTTTGGCATTTTTAGATTTTTATTTTATTTTTCTAGGATTTTTTTTGATCAGCGAAATTATTTAAAAAAAAGTTCCCGCGCCCGACTGGGACTAAGGCCCAGCCGAGCCAGGCCCGCAGCCCCGCTGCCGCCGCCGCCACTCGGACCGGTGTCCGTGTTGGACTCCGCCTCCGCCGCGCCTTGCACCCTCCTCCAAGTCGCCGCCCCACCCCCTTTATATACGCCGCCACCCCCGCCCCCAACATCACACCGCCACCGCCGCCAGCCCCGCCGCCGCAACCCCGCCGCCGCTTGCCGCCGCCGCCGCCGAGTGCCGCCGCCCCGCCGCTGCCCCGCCTCGCCGGAGCCCCCTCGCCGGAGGTAGCACCCAGTTTCCACCGCCTGTTTTTTTTCTAAAAACCGTTCGGTTTTTTTTAAAACCCTAGTTCCGTTTTTTTTTGGATTCGCCGGTTTTTCTCGGTTCTTCTAGTTAGCGGACGTTCGTCCGTACATTCGTTTTAACGAACGGTTTTGCCCGTTAGTTACAGCTAACGAACGCTCGTTCGTTAGTCTGCTTGTGAGTTTTCTTTTATCAGATTTATTCTGCGATTTTTCTGATCGCAATTTCTGATCTGATCTTAGTTTTTGTTTATCTTTTCGCTCGTTAGTCGGAATCAGGCGATTCAAGCGCCTAGAGTTTCATCCCGAAACCCTCTTTCCGTTTAACCAACTCAAACAAGTTTTTGGCAACTATAAAATTTGACCTAGTTTCAGATTAGTAAATGAAGCTTCTTTCTTTCGCCATTTGAGTTTCGTTGCTCCGTTTGATTTGATTCTTTTTGCGAACCGGAGTTCTTAAGTTGAAACTTCTGGTCAACCCTCTTTTATTTGAGTTTGCTTGTGCATCGTTGCTTGTTACTTATGTATGCTATTGTTTTCTTGCGATAGAACACCCAGAGTGCGAAGCGTGCTACTAAGAGTCCCTAGGTTTCGCAGATCGTCAGCAAGGCAAGTAACACTTTGATCATACCACTTTATCACCCAGTTTTTATGCATTAGTTCCAATCCTCAAACATTGCATGATTAGGATGTCATTAACTTGTGGGTTGGGAAGTAGTTGTTGAGGTAGAACCTATTGCCCCGTTACATTCAAATCCTTGGGAGTTACTCTACACGTTGCTTATATACTATGCTATGCTATGCTTGCAGACGTGGTTTGGGTTTGAGTGAAATCCATGACAGATGTGAGCTTGTTAATTAATGGTTCAACTTAAGGTGGCAACTTAATCAAAAACTGGGTGGATTGAGGCACCTGGAGCACCCAGTGTTGCCTGTATTTTTGGAAATCCCGGAGTAACCGTGTGATCTTCCTATGGACTGCCACCCAGGCTCAAAGGGAACTGAGTTGGTTCATGCTAGAAACTTCCTTGTGCAGCCACAAGCTATTATGGGCTCTAGCATAGTTGATTAAGTTACGTGAAGCTCTTGAAGAGGCAGATCAGTAGGTAGTGGGATGTAGGTTTGGTATGGTCTGTCCGGAGTAGAGAGTTAATGTTTCTGAAAGACTGTGTCTCGGTCATCCATTTCTCAAACACCCTGTAGTGCGAGAAAACCAACGGAGGCGATCGAGTCTTGTGGGGAAAAGTGTGCAAACCTCTGCAGAGTGTACAATCTAATCATGGTTAGCCGTGTCCCCGGTTATGGACAATTCTTGAGTGTCTAGTACTTGGGTATCTAGTACTTGGGTTATCACAAGTATCTCATCATGTTTAACTAATATTGTTGGGTTGTTAATCACTTTAATTGGGATTGAGTTGGAGGAACCTTCTCAATGTTGTTCAACCACCATGATAGTTAAATTAAAATCTATTCCTTTGTTGTAGGGAAAAATTGGCTTTTCGCAACGTACATGAGAGCTTTCCACCAGTGTTAGTACTTGAGTAAGTATCTCATCACTGTTAATAATATGTTGGGTTGTTATCACTTAATTGGGATTGAGTTGGAGAACCTTCTCAATGATGTTTCAACTACCATGATAGTTAAATTAAAATCTATTCCTTTGTTGTAGGAAAAAATTGGCTTTTCGCAAAACTATAACCATAGAGACTGTAACCATAGAGCTTTCCACCAGCCAAATATGCATGCAGTGATAGCATTATTCTGTTCTTGCTCTACTGTGTTACTTTGCCAGCATATTCCATGTGCTGACCCGTTTTCGGGCTGCAACGTATTATGTTGCAGACTTTTCAGACGAGGAGTAAGGTTCGTTAGGTCATTGCCGTGCAGCTCAGCTATGCCGTTGGAGTTGATGGACTCACTTTATCTTCCAAGCCTTCCGCTGTTATCACATTAGATGGCCTTAAGCCATATTACTGTAATGAGTTCTCTCTTGAGACATTCAATGTAATAAGTGTGTGATTGCTACTCTGTTATAAATCCTTCGAGTACTGTGTGTGTCAGCATTACCGATCCAGGGATGACACTAAAGCACAGAGACTTGACCATCTAAGGTCGGGTCGCTACATTGGCAATAGAAGACTTGGTAGTTTAATCCTGTCCACCTTAGTAATGAACTGGTTCACCGAAATGAGTTTCATATACTAGTACTTGCTAAACTTGTTATGTGTCTGCTTGTTTCTTCTTTTAGAATGCTGACAGAATATTGGGGAAGAGTGCCTTATTAAGCAACGGTAAAGGAAGTAATGCAGATAAGGTTCAGGATAGTGACACATCCTATCTTGGTTTAGTGTTGGAGTTACTGGCCACTACCGCTTGCACAAGCTATTCAAACTCACTGTCTGAATCAGTTCGGTTTCTTGAGTCTCAACTACAAGCTGAAAGACATCGATCAGCTGTGCTGCGACAAGAAGCGGAAGGACTGCGAAAGTCCTGGAGCATTCAGATGCATAGTTTCTGGTGCAATAGCAAGCGTTGGAGGATTTTAGCGCCAAACAGGACAACGCTAATCAGCTTGCTAAGCTTATTGCCAGCATGGTGGATACCCAGGATAACGTTTCTTGAGCTTTTCTGAAGTTGTTTCAGTTATGCTCTTGTTTTGCTGCCGTGTTTATTTGCACTGGTGGCCAATTTTGACGGACAGTGTATATGATATGCTGCTTTGTTCCCTATATTTGCACTGGTGGCGAACTTTCATGCCCAGTGGATGTAATATGTGTAATAGCCGTGATAGCCTAGCGTTAGTTGCTTGCTTATTCATTTCATTGTTGTCTTGTTTATTTGTTTGCTTGTAGTCATTGCAGTTCTTTTTCCGCGGTTAACTAGTGGCTGCAATAACCTATTTTCTAAAACTAGGCCACGATAACCATGGGCTAATATTTACTGTAGTGACACTGGGCCTCCTACGGGCCGTAGAAACAGTGGGCCTTCTACGGGCCGTAAAAACAGTAGGCCTTCTACGGGCCGTAGAAACAATGGGCCTTCTACGGGCCGTATCATCAATGGGCCTTATACGGGCCGTATGATCGATTGGCCAAACATGGGCCAATAACAGGACGCATTATGGCTATAAACGGGCTAGAGTTGGAATCGTCCGTTCATGGGCCGACCGTAACGGGCCATCGTTAATACGCCGTATTTGATGACGCTATGAAAACGGCCCAACGTATTAACGGACCACAAACGGGCCGACTGTAACCACGGGTTGAATTTGGCCCACAAGCAGAAAATGACAGTAACGGGCCTTAAGTAAACGAATGCTGGAATTGAGCCCAAGAATAAATGGGCTCTGAGAAGGCCGAAAGATAACATGGGCTGGAAACGGCCCAACGGAATAACGGGCTGTTAATGGGTATAAAGTGATACACTGTTCATTACGGGCCAGTTTCACCATGGGCCGTTAATGGGTGTAAAGTGATATACTGTTCATTACGGGCCAGTTTCACCACGGGCCGTTAATAGGCCAAGAGTTACATAGGGCCTCATATGGGCCGAAAGATGTCATGGGCCATACATGGGCCAGAAGTGAAATCGGGCTGGAATCATATTGGATGACCCAGATGATGCTACTGGGCCTAATTCGGATAGGGCGTAACAGGACTTGGGTTAGCGGGCTGTAAATGGGCTATATGCGAACAGGCCGTTAACAGGCTTTCCATGGGCCGGGCCGCCACCTTTTGACCAAGTCAAATGGGCCGGCCTTTTCACAGGAATGGGCCTCTGTTGGGCCGTGCCACATGTCAATGTATCATAGGCGCATATCTAACCCAATGACGAGCTGACACGTGCTTCGTCCGGCCAATAAGAATATTACATGTGGAAATTTCCCATTGGTCGAGGCTGTTAACGGGTTATTGGATCCAAGACCCGACCCGATAGCTTAACGGCATTCCGTTACGGTAGATGCCACGTGTCGGTCACCCTTGACTAAAGCACTTCCGTGACGCGCGATTTATCGTCATGGAAGTGGACACTTCCGTGATGATAATTTTGGTAATGTCATGGAACACTTCTACGACAGCACAGGTATGACTATCTTGATTCTTTCATAAATTTGTCATGGATGTACATGCATGACAAAAAACGCGACCTACTATGACAAACACGTATCATCATGGAAGTGTATTTTTTTTGTAGTGCCATGTGACTAATACCCAAAGGGTTTACTAGACTAAATAATCTAGTTCACATCGCTATGTGATTAACACCCAAAGAGTGATCATGTTTTGCTTGTGAGAGAAGTTTTAGCCTATGGGTTTGCAATATTCAGATCCGTATGTATTTCACAAATTTCTATGTCTACAATGCTCTGCACGGAGCTACTCTAGCTAATTGCTCCCACTTTCAATATGTATCCAGATCGAGACTTAGAGTCATCTAGATCGATGTAAAAATCTTGCATCGACGTAACTCTTTACGACGAACTCTTTTTATCACCTCCATAACCGAGAAATATTTCCTTAGTCCTCTAAGGATAATTTTGACCGCTGTCCAGTGATCTACTACTAGATCACTATTGTACTCCCTTGCCAGAGAGATGCTAAGGTATACAATAGGACTGGTAAACAGCATAGCATACTTTATAGAACCTATGACTGAGGTAGAGGGAATGACTTTTCATTCTCTTTCTATTTTCTGCTGTGGTCGGGTTTTGAGTCTTTACTGAACTTCACATCTTGCAACATAGGCAAGAACTCCTTCTTTGACTGTTCCATTTTGAACTACTTCAAAATCTTGTCAAGGTATGTACTCATTGAAAAAACTTATCAAGCGTCTTGATCTATCTCTGTAGATCTTGATGCTCAATGAGTAAGCAGCTTCATCGAGGCCTTTCTTTGAAAAACTCTTTTCAAACATTTCTTTATGCTTTCCAAAAAATTCTACATTATTTCTGATCAACAATATGTCATTCACATATACTTATCAGAAATGTTGTAGTGCTCCCACTCACTTTCTTGTAAATACAGGCTTCACCGCAAGTCTGTATAAAACCATATGCTTTGATCACTTTATCAAATCATATATTCCAACTCTGAGATGCTTGCACCGGTCCATAGATGGATTGCTGGAGCTTCCTCACTTTGTTAGCACCTTTAGGATTCACAAAACCTTCTGGTTGCATCATATACAACTCTTCTTTTAAGAAATCCATGAAGGAATACAGTTTTGACATCCATTTGCCAGATTTCATAAAATACGACAACTGCTAACATGATTCGGACAGACTTTTAAGCATCGATACGAGTGAGAAAATCTCATCATAGTCAACACCTTGAACTTGCCGAAAACATTTTGTGATAATTCGAGCTTTGTAGATGGTAACACAACTATCAGCATCTGTCTTCCTCTTAAAGATCCATTTATTCTTAATGACTCACCGATCATCGGGCAAGTCAATCAAAGTCCATACTTTGTTCTCATACATGGATCCCATCTCAGATTTCATGGCCTCAAGCCATTTCGTGGAATCTGGGCTCATCATCGCTTCCTCATAGTTCGTAGGTTCGTCATGGTCAAGTAACATGACATCTAGAACAGGATTATTGTACCACTCTGGTGTGGACCTCAATCTGGTTGACCTACGAGGTTCGGTAGTAACTTGATCTGAAGTTACATGATCATCATCATTAGCTTCCTCACTAATTGGTGTAGGAGTCACAGGAACAGATTTCTGTGATGAACTATTTTCCAATAAGGGAGAAGGTACAGTTAGCTCATCAAGATCTACTTTCCTCCCACTTACTTCTTTGGAGAGAAACTCCTTCTCTAGAAAGGATCCATTCTTAGCAACGAATGTCTTGCCTTTGGATCTGTGATAGAAGGTGTACCCAACTGTTTCCTTTGGGTATCCTATGAAGACACATTTTTCCGATTTGGGTTTGAGCTTATCAGGATGAAACTTTTTCATAGAAGTATCGCAACCCCAACCTTTAAGAAACGACAACTTTGGTTTCTTGACAAACCATAGGTTATATGGCGTCGTCTCAACGGATTTAGATGGTGCCCTATTTAACGTGAATGCAGCTATCTCTAATGCATAACCCCAAAACAATAGTGGTAAATCGGTAAGAGACATCATAGATTGCACCGTATCTAATAAAGTATAGCTACGATGTTCGGACACACCATTACGCTGTGGTGTTTCAGGTGGCGTGAGTTGCGAAACTATTCCGCATTGTTTCAAATGAAGACCAAACTCGTAACTCAAATATTCTCCTCCATGATCAGATCGTTGAAACTTTATTTTCTTGTTACAATGATTTTCCACTTCACTCTGAAATTGTTTGAACTTTTCAAATGTTTAGATTTATGTTTCATCAAGAAGATATATCCATATCTTACTCAAATCATCTGTGAAGATCGGAAAATAAAGATACCTGCCACGAGCCTCAACACTCATCAGACTGCATACATCAATATGTATTATTTCCAACAAGTCTTTTGCTCGCTTCATTGTTTCGGAGAACGGAGTCTTAGTCATCTTGCCCATGAGGCATGGTTCGCAAGCATCAACTGATTCATAATCAAGCGATTCCAAAAGCCCATCAGCATGGATTTTCTTCATGCGCTTTACACCATGACCTAAACGGCAGTGCCACAAATAAGTTACACTATCATTATTAAGTTTGCATCTTTTGGCTTCAATATTATGAATATGTGTATCACTATGATCGAGATTCAATAAACCATTCACCTTGGGTGTATGACCATTGAAGGTTTTATTCATGTAAACAGAACAAAAATTATTCTCTCACATTAAATGAATAACCGTATTGCAATAAACATGATCAAATCATATTCATGCTTAACGCAAACACCAAATAACATTTATTTAGGTTCAACACTAATCCTGAAAGTATAGGGAGTGTGCGATGATGATCCTATCAATTTTGGAACTAGTTACAACACACATCGTCACTTCACCCTTAACTAGTCTCTATTCATTCTACAACTCCCGTTTCGAGTTACTAATCTTAGCAACTGAATTAGTATCAATATAGAGGGGTTGCTATAAACACTAGTAAAGTACACATCAATAACATGTATATCAAATATACCTTTGTTCACTTTGCCATCCTTCTTATCCGCCAAATACTTGGGGCAGTTCTGCTTCTAGTGACCAGTCCCTTTGTAGCAGAAGCACTTAGTCTCAGGCTTAGGTCTAGACTTGGGCTTCTTCACTTGAGCAGCAACTTGCTTGCCATTCTTCATGAAGTTCCCCTTCTTCCCTTTGCCCTTTTCTTGAAACTAGTGGCTTGTCAACCATCAACACTTGATGCTTTTCTTGATTTCTACCTTCGTCGATTTCCATATCACGAAGAGCTTGGGAATTGTTTCCGTTACCCCTTGCATATTATAGTTCATCACAAAGTTCTAGTAACTTGGTGATAGTGACTAGAGAATTATGTCAATCACTATCTTATCTGGAATATTAACTCCCACTTGATTCAAGTGATTGTATCACTCACACATTCTGAGCACATGCTCACTAGCTGAGCTATTCTCCTCCATTTTCTAGGCAAATTAATTGTCAAAGGTCTTATACCTTTCGACATGGGCATGAGTCTGAAATAATAATTTCAACTCTTGGAACATCTTATATGGTCTGTGGCGTTCAAAACATTTTTGAAGTCCCGGTTCTAAGCAGTAAACCATGGTGCACTAAACTATCTAGTAGTCATCATACCGAGGTTTGCCAAACGTTCATAACGTCTGCATATGCTTCTGCAATAGGTCCATCACCTAGCGGCGCATCAAGGCATAATTCTTCTGTGCAGTAATGAGGATAATCCTCATATCATGGATCCAATCCGCATCATTGCTACTAACATCTTTCAATTTATTTTTCTCTACGAACATATCAAAAATAAACGGGGAAGCTATGTGCGAGCTATTGAACTACAACATAGATATGCAAATACTATCAGGACTAAGTTCATGATAAATTAAAGTTCAGTTAATCATATTACTTAAGAACTCCCACTTAGATAGACATCCCTCTAGTCATCTAAATGATCACGTGATCCAAATCAACTAAACCATGTCCGATCATCACGTGAGATGGAGTAGTTTTCAATGGTGAACATCACTATGTTGATCATATCTACTATATGATTCGCGCTCGACCTTTCGGTCTCAGTGTTCTGAGGCCATATCTGCATATGCTAGGCTCATCAAGTTTAACCCGAGTATTCTGCGTGTGCAAAACTGTCTTACACCCGTTGTAGATGAATGTTGAGCTTATCACACCCGATCATCACGTGGTGTCTTGGCACGACGAACTTTGGCAATGGTGCATACTCAGGGAGAACACTTGTACCTTGACATTTAGTGAGAGATCATCTTATAATGCTACCGCCGAAGTAAGAAAAAATAAGATGTATAAAAGATAAACATCACATGCAATCCAAATATGTGAAATGATATGGCCATCATCATCTTGTACTTTTGATCTCCATCTGCAAAGTACTGTCATGATTTCCATTGTTACCGGCATGACACCATGATCTCCATCATCTTGATCTTTTATCAACGTGTCGTCACATGGTCATCTCACCAGTTATTGCTTTTGCAACTATTGCTATCGCATAGCGATAAAGTAAAGCAATTACATGGCACTTGAATCTTATGCAATAAAGAGACAACCATAAGGCTTCTGCCAGTTGCCGATAACTTCAACAAAACATGATCATCTCATACAACAACTTATATCACGTTTTGACCATATCACATCACAACAAGCCCTGCAAAAACAAGTTAGATGTCCTCTACTTTGTTGTTGCAAGTTTTATGTGGCTGCTATGGGCTGAGCAAGAACCGTTGTTACCTACGCATCAAAACCACAATGATATTTCGTCATGTATGTGATGTTTTAACCTTCACAAGGACCGGGCGTAGCCACACTTGATTCAACTAAAGTTGGAGAAACAGACACCCGCCAGCCACCTATGTGCAAAGGACGTCGGTAGAACCAGTCTCGCATAAGCGTACGCGTAATGTCGGTCCGGGCCGCTTCATCCAACAATACCGCCGAACCAAAGTATGACATGCTGGTAAGAAGTATGACTTGTATAGCCCACAACTCACTTGTGTTCTACTCGTGCATATAACATCTACACATAAACCTGGCTCGGATGGCACTGTTGGGGAACGTAGTAATTTCAGAAATTTCCCTACGCACATGCAAGATCATGGTGATGCATAGCAACGAGAGGGAAGAGTATCGTCCATGTACCCTCGTAGACCGTAAGCGGAACCCTTATGAGAATGCAGTTGATGTAGTCGAACGTCTTCATGATCCGACCAATCTAAGTACCGAATGCACGGCACCTCCAAGTTCAGCACACGTTCAGCTCGATGACATCCCACAAACTCCGATCCAGTAGAGCTTCACGGGAGACTTCCATCAGCATGACAGCGTGATGACGGTGATGATGTTGCTACCGACGCAGGGCTTCGCCTAAGCACCGCTACGATATGATCAAGGTGGATTATGATGGAGGGGGCACCGCACACGGCTAAGGGATCAATGATCAGCTTGTGTGTTCTAGGGTGCCCCCTACCCCCGTATATAAAGGAGCAAGGGGGAGGCCGGCCGGACCTCCTAGGTTGCGCTAGAAGGA
The DNA here is from genome assembly GCF_003073215.2 of Triticum urartu. Classification (NCBI taxonomy): domain Eukaryota; kingdom Viridiplantae; phylum Streptophyta; class Magnoliopsida; order Poales; family Poaceae; genus Triticum; species Triticum urartu. Next base: position 412,479,510 of record NC_053023.1, read on the forward strand.
GGAGTCCTCCTAGTAGGAGTAGGACTCCTCTTTCCTACTCCTACTAGGAGGAGGGAAGGAAGGGGGAAGGGGAGAAGGAAGGAGAGGGAGGAAAGGAGGAAAGGGGGGCCGACCCCTAGATCAATTCGGTTTGGGCTAGGGGGGCCGCGCGCCCTGCCTCCTCTCTTCCACCACTTGGCCCATGAGGCCCAATACTTCTTCCCCGTATTCCCGTAACTCCCTGGTACTCCGAAAAATACCCGAATCACTCGGAACCTTTCTGATATCCGAATATAGTCGTGCAATATATCGATCTTTACATCTCGACCATTTCGAGACTCCTCGTCATGTCCCCGAACTCATCCGGGACTCTGAACTACCTTTTGTAAATCAAATCACATAAACTCATAATACTGATCGTCACCGAACGTTAAGCTTGCGGACCCTACTGGTTCGAGAACTATGTAGACATGACCGAGACACATCTCCGGTCAATAACCAATAGCAGAACCTGGATGTTCATATTGGCTCCTACATATTCTATGAAGATCTTTATCGGTCAAATCGCACAACAACATACGTTGTTCCCTTTGTCATCGGTATGTTACTTGCCCGAGATTCGGTCGTCGGTATCTCAATACCTAGTTCAATCACCTTACCGGCAAGTCTCTTTACTCGTTTCCGTAATGCATCATCCCGCAACTAACTCATTAGTTGAATTGCTTGCAAGGCTTATAGTGATGTGCATTACCGAGAGGGCCCAGAGATACCTCTCCTACAATTGGAGTGACAAATCCTAATCTCGATCTATACCAACTCAACAATTACCATCGGAGACACCTGCTGAGCACCTTTATAAACACCCAGTTACGTTGTGACATTTGGTACCACACAAAGTGTTCCACCGGTATTCGGGAGTTGCATAATCTCATAGTCAGAGGAACATGTATAAGTCATGAAGAAAGCAGTAGCAACATACTAAATGATCATCGTGCTAAGCTAACAGAATGGGTTAAGTCAATCACATCATTCTCTAATGATGTGATCTCGTTAATAAAATGAAAACTCATGTCTATGGCTAGGAAACTTAACCATCTTTGATTCAATGAGCTAGTCAAGTAGAGGCATACTAGTGATACTTTGTTTGTCTATGTATTCACACATCTACTAAGTTTCTGGTTAATACATTTCTAGCATGAATAATAAACATTTATCATGATATAAGGAAATAAATAATAAGTTTATTATTGCCTCTAGGGCATATTTCCTTCAGTAAGCTCGCCAGGAGCGGAGTATATGGCAAGCCAAGGATGTTTTCAGGTGCCATTGACCATAGGTAGGCATGTTTTCTCCTCGGACTTAATAATTCTGGAGTCGCAAGGATTGGATGTGATACTAGGAATGGATTGGCTATCAATGTATGGAGGAAACATCGATTACGCCAGTAAGTCAATTCTGCTCACCACCCCAAAGGGAAAAAGGATTAAGTATGTATCTAGGCATGCGCCTAGGAGGACCCAAGTAAATTCCCTCTCAGGAGTTGTTCAGGAGGAAGTGCCTGTAGTGAAGGATTACCCGGATCTCTTTCCAGAGGATCTTCCAGGAATGCCGCCGGATCGAGACATTGAGTTTTTGATAGAGTTGTTGCCAGGCACCAGACCAATATCGAAGAGACCATATCGGATGCCTGCAAATGATCTGGAGGAGATTAAGAAGCAGATTAAAGAGTTATTGGATAAAGGATACATTCGACAAAGTTCATCGCCATGGGGAGCCCCAGTGCTCTTGGTTGAGAAGAAGGATGGATCTTTGAGAATGGTTGTTGATTATCGTGCATTGAATGAAGTAACGGTCAAGAAGAAGTACCCACTGCCGATGATCAATGATTTGTTTGACCAGCTGCAAGGAGCTAAAGTATTCTCCAAGATTGATCTGCAATCAAGATACCAGCAGCTGAAGATCCGAAAATAGGATATACCTAAGACAACCTGCACCACAAGGTACGGGCTATATGAGTATATTGTTATGTCATTTGGGTTGACTAATGCCCCAGACTAATTCATGAGTATGATGAATAAGGTGTTCATGGACTTTTTGGATAAGTTTGTAGTAGTGTTCGTTGATGATATTTTGGTATACTCAAAGAATGAAGAGGAACACAAGGAGCATTTGCGTTTAGTTCTCGAGAAGCTCAGGGAACATCAGTTGTATGCTAAGTTCAGCAAATGTCAGTTTGGTTGAAGGAAGTTCGATTCCTTGGACATGTTATATCAGGAGAAGGTATAGCAGTAGACCCCACCAAGGTTCAGTCAGTCACTGATTAGCTAGCACCCACCTCACTAGGAGAGATCCGTAGTTTTCTGGGACTCGCGGGATACTATCGAATATTCATTGAGAATTTTTCCAAGATTGTGAAGCCTATGACGGAGTTGTTGAAGAAGGACACCAAGTTAAAATGGACAGATGAATGTGAGGCAAGTTTCCAGGAGCTAAAGAAACGTTTGGTTACAACTCCAGTGCTGATTCTGCCGGATATACGCAAGGATTTCCAAGTGTATTGCGATGCTTCTTGCCTAGGACTTGGAGGCGTACTTATGCAAGACGGAAGAGTGGTTTCATACACCTCACTTCAGCTTCGACCGCATGAGTTGAATTATGCCATGCATTATTTGGAGTTAGCGTCTGTAGTTCATGCACTCAAGACTTGGAGACACTTTCTTATTGGAAATCGATGTGATGTGTACACGGATCATAAGAGTTTGAAGTACATTTTCACACAGAAGGAGTTGAATCTCAGGCAAAGGAGATGGTTGGAGCTTATAAAGGATTATGATATGAAGTTGCACTATCATCCAGGCAAGGCCAATGTCGTAGCAGATGCTTTGAGCCAAAAGAGTTATGCCAATACCCTCGTAAGTAGAGGATTACCAAAGGAGTTAGCCGAAGATCTCAGGGAGCTTCATTTGGAGATAGTCCCTAGAGGTTTTGTCGCAGTAATGGAGGTTCAGTCAACATTATTGGGAAAGATTCGAGAAGCTCAGAAGGATGATAAGGAAATTTTTAAGATAAAGGAGAAGATGAGCAAAGGAAAAGCCAAGGGTTTTCGTGAGGATGAGCACGACACCTTATGGTTTGAGGACCGTGTTTATGTACCAAATAATGCAGAGATCAGGAAGTTAATACTTCAGGAAGCTCATGACTCGCCATACTCGATACACCCTGGAAACACCAAGATGTATTTGGATTTGAAGGAGCATTTCTGGTGGATTGGTATGAAGAAGGATATTGCCGAGTATGTAGCCGTATGTGATGTATGTCAGAGAGTGAAGGCAGAACATCAGAAGCCAGCAGGATTACTGCAGCCTATGCCGATACCCGAATGGAAGTGGGATAAGCTTGGCATGGATTTCATCACCAGATTACCCAGGACCCGATCGGGATATGATTCTATCTGAGTAGTAGTGGATCATTTGACCAGAGTGGCTCACTTTATCCCAGTGAGAACCACCTATACAAGTGCAAAGTTGGCCAAGATATATATGACCAGGATCGTATGTCTGCATGGAGTTCCGAGGACCATCTATCAGATAGAGGGACACAGTTTACTTCAAAGTTTTGGCATCAGCTGCACCAGACTTTGGGTACCAGGCTAGAGTTTAGTACAACCTTTCACCCGCAGACATATGGGAAGACCGAGAGAGTCAATCAGATTTTGGAGGACATATTGAGAGCTTGTGCGCTATATTATGGATCTAGTTGGGATGATAATTTGCCTTATGCAGAGTTCTCATAGAATAACAGCTACCAGGCCAGTTTGAAGATGGCACCTTTCGAAGCCTTGTATGGAAGGAGGTGCAGGACACCGTTGATGTGGGATGAAGTTGGAGACCGTTAATTGTTTAGACCAGATTTGATCAAAGAATCCGAAGAGAAGGTCAAGTTGATTCGCGATAGACTGAAGGTAGCTCAATCCAGGCAGAAGAGTTATGCAGACTCAAAATGCAAGGAGGTAGTTTATGAAATCGGAGACAGAGCATATCTTCGTGTGTCACCTCTACGAGGAGTTAAATGCTTTGGAGTCAAGGGAAAGTTAGCCCCGAGATTTGTAGGACCATACCAAGTTTTGGAATGAAAGGGAGAAGTTGCCTAGAAGTTGGAGTTACCCGAAGGACTGTCAGGAGTTCATGATGTGTTTCACGTTTCCCAGTTGAAGAAGTGCCATGTAGAGCTGGCCGATATTCCTCTAAGAGATACAGCGCCCCTGGAAGAAATTCAGTGGGATAGTGATTTGACCTATGAGGAGAAACCTGTCAAGGATCTCGAGTTTGCCAGCCGATTCACACACAGCAAGGTTATCAAGTTTTGTAAAGTTCAGTGGAGCCACCATACTGAGGATGAAGCCACCTGGGAATGAGAGGATGATCTACGAAAAGACTACCCACACCTATTTTCTAGCCAACCCGAATCTCGAGAGCGAGATTCATCTTAAGGGGGTAGGTTTGTATTTTCAATTTGGAATGTTATATATAGGTCATCATATGCATATCATATTTTAGATGCATCTGTTTTGCGATCCTAGAAATCCAAAGCAACTCAAGGACCCACGTAGAGAGTTGGCGATTTCACTATTTTCATATTTGAATTTTTCTCGAATTTTGAAAAGAGGATCATTTTGCTTTTAATATTTTTCTCTCTGAAATATTTCCAATATCAAAATAAATGAGAGGAGATAAAATGTATTCTCCAAAATAAAATAAATATTGGAGGAAAAATGTTAAAATCATATAAATATTTTGTTTGGGATTTTATTGCTATTTTATTTGAATTAGAAAAATATGAATTTTTTAAAAATTGCATTTTAGGCCGGAAAAATGTTCACTATGTTCTAAATATTTTATTTAAACGGCGAAAGATGTTTTTGGCATTTTTTAGAATTTTTTTTATTTTTTAGGATTTTTCCTTTTTGGCGGAATTTATTAAAAAACATTGGGCCGGCCCGAGCCGAGCCGGGGAGAAGCCCACTCGCCGCCGCTTTCCCGCCGCGCGACTCCATTCCGTCGCCGGACTCCCGAAGGAGTCCGAGCTCGCCCCGCCGCGCCGGCCGACCACCTCCCCAAGTCGGCCACCCCCGACCTCCTATAAGTACCGCCGCCCCCGCCGCCCTCTCTCCCCCGTCCCGTACCACCACCGCCGCAGCCTACGCCGCCTGCGCCGCTGCTCCGCCGCCCGGGCCACGCCACACCGCTGACCCGCGTTGTGCCATCGCCGGATCCCGCACCGCCGCCGCCACCAGTTTTCGCCTGAGAACTGGTAAAAACCCATAAAGCCGCTGCCGTTTTTTGTAAACCCTAGATCGGTTTTTTCATTCTAGATCGGTTCGATTTTCTCGGTTTTCTTGGGTTAGCTCTAATCTACGAACATTCGTTCGTTAGTTCGGTTTAACGAACGAATTTGTTCGTTAGTCTCTGCTAGCGGACGTTCGTCCAATAGATTTTTATTTTTATTTTTATTTTTCTGCCAGGGACCTATCCACGATTATTTTTATCGTAGATTAGCCCCTGATCTTCAAACCCTTGCAACTTTTTAACCGTTAGTCCAAATCCAGTGAAACCAACGCCAAAAGCTTTGTCTCGAGCCCCTGTTTCTGGTTAATCAACTTGAACATGGTTTTGACAAATTTAAAATTTGGTTTCAAGAATATTTGAATTCGAAGTTCTTTTGATCATAGTTTCAGTTCCGTAGCTCCGATTTGATCCATTCTTTTTGCAAATCTAAGCTCTTTAGTTGAACTTTCAGATTGGATCTTCTTATTTGAGTTTTACTCTTGCATATATGCTTGAGTTCTTACGCATTCTATTGTTTGTTTGCGATAGAATTTCCGAAGTGCAAAGCGTGCTACTACGAGTCTCTAGGGTTCGCGGATCGTCAGCAAGGCAAGTAACACTTTGATCATACTTCTTCATTACCCAGTTTTTATGCATTAGCTACAATCCTCAAACATTGCATGAGAAGGATCTTTTAACTTGTGGGTATTAGGAAGTAGATGATGAGGTAGAACCTATTACCCTTTTATTATCAAACCATTGGGAGTTACTTCTACGTTATGCTTATATTGCTATGCTATGCTCGTAGACGTGGTTTGGTTTGAGTGATCCATGACATATATGAGATTGTTAATTAATTGTTAACTTAAGGTGGCAAGTTAAATACACATCTGGGTGGATTGGTTGCGGGGACCTGGGGATATACCAGTGTTGTGTTTTGGTTCGCCACCCGGGCTCAAAGGGATCATAAGATTATTCATGCTAGAAACTTCCGTGTGCAGACACAAGCTATTATGGGCTCTAGCATAGTTGAGTATGTTGCATGACCTCTTTCAGTGGTAGGCTAGCAGATCTAGGGGGAAATAGGTGTAACTGTCTACCCAGAGTAAAGAGTTAATGCTTCTGAAAAACTGTGTCTCGGTCATCCATTTCTCAAACACCATGTAGTGCGAGAAATCCAACGGAGGAGATCGAGTCTTGTGGGGAAAAGTGCACAAACCTCTGCAGAGTGTACAAACTAATCATGGTTAGCCGTGTCCCCTGTTATGGACATCTTGAATATCTAGTTCTCGAATTATCATGTTGATCTCATCAATCTAAATTAATTTGTTGGGTTGTTAACTACTGTTTAATTGGGATTGAGATGGGGTTACCATTCTAAATTTTTATCAACTACCATGATAGTTAAACAAAATATATTCCTTTGTTGTAGGGAAAAATTGGCTTTTCAGAAAAACATTATAACCATACAGCCTCCACCAGCCATATTTGCATGTATTGATAGCATTTACTTGTTCATTGCTCTGTTGTGTTATATTGCCAGCATATTTCATGTGCTAACCCATTTCGGGCTGCAACATATCACGTTGCAGACTTTTCATACGAAGAGTAAGGTGCGCTAGGTCGCTTGTCATGCACTCAGCTATGCCGTTGGAGTTGATGGACTGACTTTATCTTCCAAGTCTTCCGCTATTATCTTATTTAGATGGCCTTAAGCCATATTATTGTAATAAGTTATCTTGTGAGACATTCGATGTAATAAGTGTATCATTTCTACTCTGTTATCCTTCGAAGTACTGTGTGTGTCAGCATTACCAATCCAGGGATGACACTTATGTACAGAGATTTGACCATCTGAGGTCGGATCGCTACAACTATTTAATTGGAAGAGGCAACCTCCAAGCTAAGAGGTGCGCTAGAAATTTTTTCTTTGGGCAACCACTATGTGCGAAATGCCAAAATAGGCAATATAAACACTTGTGGGCATCTGCTAAATTTTTCTAGTTGTCTGCAACGTACCCATGAGCCAAATTTACTTCTAAGTGGGCCAAACTGACATAGATTTGAATAGAAAACTATATCCTTCTCTACCGTGAACACTTCCTGGCCGTAAAAGCAGGCAACTAGCCATATTTTTTATGAAACTACTATAAAGACAACATTTCCTTTGTCGATTTGTGGATGATAGTAACTCCGCAGCTAGGTTGCAGTTTCTGCTATGCATGGAGAGTTCTGACCATCATGTCGTGCAAACATCGGCTGGACGGTGTCATGTGTATAGCGGCGTTGCATGTTTATTCACTCTATATGTATTGGACATCGACGCAACTACCTAGGCCGGTTCCCACGAATTTGGCTTTGCCACCGGGCTGCACAACGTATGGCATCGGTTCCCAAACGCAAAAGGTCAATTTGAGACACCTATATGGTGCACATTGCTACCTCTTGAGCATTGCATTGGTTTTCCCTTGAAGAGGAAAGGGTGATGCAGAAGAACACCGTAAGTATTACCCTCAGTTTTTGAGAACCAATGTATCAATCAAGTAGGAGGCCACGCACGAGTCCCTCGCACCTACACAAACAAATAAATCCTCGCAACCAATGCGATAAGGGGTTGTCAATCCCTACATGGTCACTTACAAGAGTGAGATCTGATAGATATGATAGGATAATATTTTTGGTATTTTTATGATAAAGAGAAATAAAAGATGCAAAGTAAAGTAAATGGCAAAGGAAATAACTAAGTATTGGAAGATTAATATGATGGAAGATAGACCCGGAGGCCATAGGTTTCACTAGTGGCTTCTCTCAAGAGCATAAGTATTTACGGTGGGTGAACAAATTACTATTGAGCAATTGACAGAATTGAGCATAGTTATGAGAATATCTAGGTATGATCATGTATATAGGCATCATGTCTGAGACAAATAGACCAACTCCTGCCTGCATCTACTACTATTACTCCACACATCGACCGCTATCCAGCATGCATCTAGAGTATTAAGTTCAAGAGAACAGAGTAACGCTTTAAGCAAGATGACATGATGTAGAGGGATAAACTCATGCAATATGATATAAAACCCATCTTGTTATCCTCGATGGCAACAATACAATACGTGCCTTGCTGCCCCTACTGTCACTGGGAAAGGACACCACAAGATTGAACCCAAAGCTAAGCACTTCTCCCATTGCAAGAAAGGTCAATCTAGTAGGCCAAACCAAACTGATAATTCGAAGAGACTTGCAAAGATAACCAATCATACAAGTTCAAAGATAAACTTGATTATAAACCCACAATTCATCGGTCTCAACAAACACACCACAAAAGAAGATTACAGCGAATAGACCTCCACAAGAGAGGGGGAGAACTTTGTATTGAGATCCAAAAAGAGAGAAGAAGCCATCCAGCTAATAACTATGGACCCGTAGGTCTGAAGTAAACTAGTCACACTTGATCGGAGGGGCTATGGTGTTGATGTAGAAGCCCTCCGTGATCGATGCCCCCTTCGACGGAGCTCCGGAAAAGGCCCCAAGATGGGATCTCATGGATACAGAAAGTTACGTCGGTGGAATTAGGGTTTTGGCTCCGTATCTGGTAGTTTGGGGGTACGTAGGTATATATAGGAGGAAGGAGTACGTCGGTGGAGCAACAAGGGGCCCACGAGGGTGGAGGGCGCGCCTAGGGGGGTAGGCGCGCCCCCTACCTCGTGCCTTCCTCGTTGATTGCTTGACGTAGGGTCCAAGTCCCCTGGATCATGTTCGTTCCGAAAATCACGTTCCCGAAGGTTCATTCCATTTGGACTCCGTTTGATATTCTTTTTCTGCGAAACCCTAAAATAGGCAAAAACAGCAATTCTGGGCTGGGCCTCCAGTTAATAGGTTAGTCCCAAAAATAATATAAAAGTGTATAATAAAGCCAAATAATGTCCAAAACAGAATATAATATAGCATGGAACAATCAAAAATTATAGATTCAAGACAAAAGTTCAATATTGACATAGAAATAATAATACTTCAAGCATACTAACTAAGCAATTATGTCACTTCAAAATAACATGGCCAAAGAAAGTTATCCCTACAAAATCATATAGTCTGGATATGCTCTATCTTCACCACACAAAGTATTTAAATCATGCACAACCCCGATGACAAGCCAAGCAATTGTTTCATACCTTTGGTGTTCTCAAACTTTTTCAATCTTCACGCAATACATGAGCGTGAGCCATGGACATAGCACTTTAAGTGGAATAGAATGGTGGTTGTGGAGGAGACAAAAAAAGGGGGAAGATAGTCTCACATCAACTAGGCGAATCAACGGGCTATGGAGATGCCCATCAATAGATATCAATGTGAGTGAGTAGGGATTGCCATGCAACGGATGCACTAGAGCTATAAGTATATGAAAGCTCAACAAAAGGAACTAAGTGGGTGTGCATCCTACTCGCTTGCTCACGAAGATCTAGGTCATTTTGAGGAAGCCCGTCATTGGAATATACAAGCCAAGTTCTATAATAAAAATTACCACTAGTATATGAAAGTGATAACATAGGAGACTCTCTATTATGAAGATCATGGTGCTACTTTGAAGCACAAGTGTGGTAAAAGGATAGTAACATTGTCCCTTCTCTCTTTTTCTCTCATATTTTTTTTATTTGGGCCTTTTTATGGCCTCTTTTTTTGTTTGGGCTTCTTTGGCCTCTTTTTATATTTTTTATTTTTTTTCATCCGGAGTCTCATCCCGACTTGTGGGGGAATCATAGTCTCCATCATCCTTTCCTTACTTGGGACAATGCTCTAAAAATGATGATCATCACACTTTTATTTACTTACAACTCAACAATTACAACTCAATACTTAGAACAAAATATGACTCTATGTGAATGCCTCCGGCGGTGTACCGGGATATGAAATGAATCAAGAGAGACATGTACGAAAGAATTATGAATGGTGGCTTTGCCACAAATACAATGTCAACTACATGATCATGCAAAGCAATATGACAATGATAGAGCATGCCATAGTAAACGGAACGGTAGAAAGTTGCATGGCAATATATCTCGGAGTGGCTATGGGAATGCCATGATAGGTAGGTATGGTGGCTGTTTTAAGGAAGGTATATGGTGGGTGTATGATGCCAGCGAAAGGTGCGCGATATTAGAGAGGCTAGCAATGGTGGAAGGAAGAAAAGTGCGTATGATCCATGGACTCAACCTTAGTCATTAAGAACTCATATACTTATTGCAAAAATCTACAAGTTATCAAAGCAAAGTATTACGCGCATGCTCCTAGGGGGATAGATTGGTAGGAAAAGACCATCGCTCGTCCCTGACCGCCACTCATAAGGAAGACAATCAATAAATAAATCATGCTCCGACTTCATCACATAACGGTTCACCATACGTGCATGCTACGGGAATCACAAACTTTAACACAAGTATTTCTCAAATTCACAACTACTCGACTAGCATGACTCTAATATTACTATCTCCATATCTCAAAACAATTATCAAGTATCAAACTTCTCATAGTATTCAACACACTCATAAGAAAAAATTTATTAATCTTGAATGCCTAACATAATTAAAGCAAATTACCATGCTGTTTTGTAGGACTCTCAAAATAATCTAAGTGAAGCATGAGAGAACAATAGTTTCTATAAAACAAATCCACCGACGTGCTCTAAAAGATATAAGTGAAGCACTAGAGCAAAAACAATATAACTCAAAAGATATAAGTGAAGCACATAGAGTATTCAAACAATTTTTGAATCATGTGTGTCTCTCTCAAAAGGTGTGTACAGCAAGGATGATTGTGGAAAACTAACAAATAAAGACTCAAATAATACAAGACGCTCCAAGCAAAACACATATCATGTGGTAAATAAAAATATAGCTCCAAGTAAAGTTACCGATGGAAGTAGACGAAAGAGGGGATGCCTTCCGGGGCATCCACAAGCTTTGGCTTTTAGGTGTCCTTAGATTATCTTGGGGTTCCATGGGCATCCCCAAGCTTAGACTCTTTCCACTCCTTGTCCCATAATCCGTCAAATCTTTTACCCAAAACTTGAAAACTTCACAACACAAAACTTAAAGTAGAAAATCTCGTGAGCTCCGTTAGCGAAAGAAAACAAAACACAACTTCAAGATACTGTAATGAACTCATTATTTATTTATATTGGTGTTAAACCTACTGTATTCCAACTTCTCTATGGTTTATAAACTATTTTACTACCCATAGATTCATCAAAATAAGCAAAGAACACACAAAAAACAGAATCTGTCAAAAACAGAACAGTCTGTAGTAATCTGTAGCTAACACAAGATCTGGAACCCCAAAAATTCTAAAATAAATTTCTGGACGTGAGGAATTTATCTATTAATCATCTTCAAAAAGAATTAACTAAATATCACTTTCCAAATAAAAATGGGAGCAATTCTCGTGAGCGCTAAAGTTTCTGTTTTTTACAGCAAGACTAAAAAGACTTTCCCCAAGTCTTCCCAACGGTTCTACTTGGCACAAAAACTAATTAAACACAAAAAACACAACCAAAACAGAGTCTGGATAAATTATTTATTACTAAACAGGAGCAAAAAGAAAGGAATAAAAATAAAATTGGGTTGCCTCCCAACAAGCGCTATCGTTTAGCGCCCCTAGCTAGGCATAAAAGTAAGGATAGATCTAGGTATTGCCATAATAATAAGATAGATCATTAAAACTCATTTCATATTCTCTATGTTCGGCAGCAAGTTTTCTTTGAGGCGAGAACAAGTAATCAAAATGGCTAAATTTAATGGGACAAAAGTCCCCAAGATCAACTTTGGGAGGTATAGGTTCCTCTTTTGGCCCTTCGTATTGCACAACTAATTCATCATTGTAAGCATTCTTTTGACAGAACTTTGTGAACCTATACTCAAGAGAATATCCTAGTTCATTATTTCGAATAGCCAAATCATCATTAAGTTCAGAAATTCTATCAACTAGAACATTGGTAGGTACCCTTTTTCTAAGATTTTCATTGAAAGCAACATAGTCTAGAGATTGAAAACGCATTATTTCTTCTTGATCAAAAAGGATAGCCTCTTTGGGAGGACGGCAAGCGTCCACCCTATAATGCGCAAAGATTTCTTTGGCCTCTTTTATTATGAATCTAAACTCATGAGCCAAAAATATAGCAGCGGCATGCTTAACAGAAGAATGCTCAATATTAGAAAATTCTAAGAAAATCCTTTGTATGCAAGGATGCATGTGCATAAATTATATCTCGGGTTCAACTACAAGCAAGGCGATAGCGTCCGCAAGACTACTAGTTATATGAAGGATAGAACAACCCATAGAAGGCAAAGCACCGGCACAAGTAAAGAAATCTTGGATAACTCCTTTTCCAATAATATTACCACTACCAATACAAAAAAAATTGTATGTAAGATAGGGGGTTCTTCAGCAGGAGCATCAGAATTTTTCATGATATCATTATTGTCCATATCGACAATAATTTCCCCTATTTCATACATAACGGCAGAAAGTGCAAGGGGCAAAAAGAGGCAAATAGAGAAAGAGAGAGGACGGAGAGAGAGGGCGAGTAAAACGGCAAGGGTGAAGTGGGCGAAGGAAAATGAGAGGCAAATGGTAAATAATGTAATGCAGAAGATAAGGGTTTGTGATGGGTACTTGGTATGTCTTGACTTGCAACGGCGCCACAAGTGACTTGTTGTCGGGAGTCAAATCTTGACTTGTCTTGCGCGAATCTCCCCGGCAATGGCGCCAGAAATCCTTCTTGCTACCTCTTGAGCACTGCGTTGGTTTTCCCTTGAAGAGGAAAGGGTGATGCAGCAGAGCAGCGTAAGTATTTCCCTCAGTTTTTGAGAACCAAGGTATCAATCCAGTAGGAGGCCGCGCACGAGTCCCTCCCACCTACACAAACAAATAAATGCTCGCAACCAACGCGATAAGGGGTTGTCAATCCCCACATGGTCACTTACGAGAGTGAGATCTGATAGATATGATAGGATAATGTTTTTGATATTTTTATGATAAAGACAAATAAAAGATGCAAAGTAAAATAAATGGAAAAGGAAACAACTAAGTATTGGAAGATTAATATGATGGAAGATAGACCCGGGGGCCATAGGTTTCACTAGTGGCTTCTCTCAAGAGCATAAGTATTTACGGTGGGTGAACAAATTACTGTTGACCAATTGACAGAATTGAGCATAGTTATGAGAATATCTAGGTATGATCATGTATATAGGCATCACGTCCGAGACAAGTAGACCGACTCCTGCCTACATCTACTACTATTACTCCACACATCAACCGCTATCCAGCATGCTTCTAGAGTATTAAGTTCAAGAGAACAGAATAACGCTTTAAGCAAGATGACATGATGTAGAGGGATAAACTCATGCAATATGATATAAACACCATCTTGTTATCCTCGATGGCAGCAATACAATACATGCCTTGCTACCCCTACTGTCACTGGGAAAGGACACCGCAAGATTGAACCCAAAGCTAAGCACTTCTCCCATTGCAAGAAAGATCAGTCTAGTAGGCCAAACCAAACTGATAATTTGAAGAGACTTGCAAAGATAACCAATCATACATAAAAGAATTCAAAGAAGATTCAAATATTGTTCATAGATAAACTTGATCATAAACCCACAGTTCATCGGTCTCAACAAACACACTGCAAAAGAAGATTACATCGAATAGATCTCCACAAGAGAGGGGAGAACTTTGTATTGAGATCCAAAAAGAGAGAAGAAGCCATCTAGCTAATAACTATGGACCCGTAGGTCTGAAGTAAACTACTCACACTTCACCGGAGGGGCTATGGTGTTGATGTAGAAGCCCTCCGTGATCGATGCCCCCTCCGGCAGAGCTCCGAAAAAGGCCTCAAGATAGGATCTCGTGGATAAAGAAAGTTACGGCGGTGGAATTATGGTTTTGGCTCCGTATCTGGTAGTTTAGGGGTGCGTAGGTATATAAAGGAGGAAGGAGTACGTCGGTGGAGCAACAAGGGGCCCACGATGGTGGAGGGCGCGCCTGGGGGGGTAGGCGCGCCCCCTACCTCGTGCCTTCCTCGTTGATTGCTTGACGTAGGGTCCAAGTCCTCTGGATCATGTTCGTTTCGAAAATCACGTTCCCGAAAGTTTCATTCCGTTTGGACTCCGTTTGATATTCTTTTTCTGCGAAACCCTAAAATAGGCAAAAAAAACAGCAATTCTGGGCTGGGCCTCCTATTAATAGGTTAGTCCCAAAAATAATATAAAAGTGTATAATAAAGCCCAATAATGTCCAAAACAGAATATAACATAGTATGGAACAATCAAAAATTATAGATACGTTGGAGACGTATCACACATAGTGGCTGCCCTTAGACACATGAAGCTGCAATGTATAGTGGTCATCTCTAAGAAGAGAGTGTTTAGAGGTAGTGAAAAATTAACATTGTGGGTGCTCTAAATTGTATACCTAATTTTCTTAGCTTGTACAACTTTTCTTACGAAACTAGGGGCCAAAGGAGTTTTTAATATTATTTGGTTTTGGTATTCTGGGGCAATTGAAAAATAACTTGTTCCAAGTCTATCCTTAGGCAAAAAAACTAGTTCCAAAATCTAGTCAGGTAGACGAGCGGAGATGCATTTGAAGTATTGGTGGTATTTGACAAATGTTGCCAATACGGTGGATTCATACATACTGATGTATTACTTTGTAAGGTCTTTGTGTATAATTAACAAAATGGCTGCATGCATCACCCAGATGCAGAGGCCATAGGTCGTCCTTTTTTAAAAAAATTGAACAAGCTCTAGGGGAATAATCTATGCTGGTACGATCTATGGAATATCTAGGAGTACGACTTTGAAATAGCTATTGCCGAGTCAATTGAGGAATAGTCAGAGCATTTACAAGCGGACGTCCCATATCTGCCTCAAACATCTGGGTAGCCTGCCTAGTCACTATGCTAATAGAAAAATGCCATCCAGCTGAACCGGCAAACTCGGCCCAAATTTCTGGGCTGGCCGCCAATCTTCATACCCAACCCATATGTGGGGTGGATATGGGACGCCTGGATGCCTCCGCCATGTCGGACTATTACCAAGGGCTCCCGCCAAATCTCTTGAAGACAACCCCTCCTTTCAAACCTGCTCTGCTCCTATCCACTTTTATGCCTCGTTCGCACATCCACTACCGTAGCTATACGGCCATCATTGCTCCGTCATTGTCCCCAACCCACGGCATAGGCACCGGAAGCCCAATCCACAACGCCGCTGACTGTGCCATCACCACAAAAGTTCGTCGTCACCCACTCAGGTACGTTCTACTCCAGTCGTACACCTCATGCTCTATGTGTTTGATAAAATGTCTGTGTAATTTTTTATTCTTTTGGTCATTTGCAGGTCACCGATGGATTTGCCGTTCGAATGATGGCTATGGAAACACAAGCCATAACGAATACATATACAGAGAGTTCATCGAATCATCAGATTCGAACAATAAAGATGATAATGATGAGCATCCAAGAAAAAATGAAGAAGGAAGAGGAGCATGGACTGAACTTCAAGGGTTCAAAAAGGGTAGGAGAGTTACTCCCCATGATAGGATCGCCGGCGCACAACTTTTGTACACAGACTACCCCACACTGGACCCAACATACCATGAAGGTTTCTTTTGATGTCACCTCCGGTCTTCCAGATGAGCAAAGGTTTGTTCTTGAGCATTGCGACTGTCGTGGGGAAGGCTGATGACAACTTCAAGTCGAGGAAGGTTTGTTGCGGCCAACTTTCCTTCTCTCCTATGCAGAACTGTATGGCAACTCTTAGGATGTTTGCTTATGGTAAGGTCATAGATGGCCTTGATATAGAAATCTGGACGAGAGAGATCGCATGCTTGAACACCATCATGGTGCAATTTGCATGCGCCATGGTGATGGCGTTTGGACCATAGTACTTGTGAGAACCAACTGTGGAGGACACATCAAAATTACTACCAATTGGAGCTTCAAGAGGATTCACACGTATGCTCGGTTCAGTTGATTGCATGCACTAGCAATGAAAGAACTTCCCCAAAGGTTTGTGTGGGCAGTACCAACGTCACACCAAAGAAGCACCATCATAGTTGAAGCAGTGGCATCGAATGACGTGTGAATTTCACATGCTTTCTTTGACACGTCAGATTCTAACAATAATAGCAATGTGCTCCAACGACCTTGTTTGTTCAAGATACTTCATGATGGGGAGGCTGTACCGTGCAACTAACCGTCAATGGGCACAACTATAGTATGGAGTACTACCTTGCCGATGGTATCTATTCTCAATGGATGGCGTTTGTGAAGACTATATCGGATCCTCATGGTAGGAAAAAATATCTCTTTGCACAAGCGCAAGAAGGTAGCATGAAGGATGTGGGGAGGGTATTCAGAGTGCTCCAACCTCGTTGGGGTATTGTTTATGGAGCCGCAATGATGTAGGAAGCAAAGACACTAGGCAGCTTATGACATGTTATGTAATCTTGCACAACATGATTGATGAGGCCGAAGAGGAAGCTTGCGCACATGATTTTCAGAAGCCCGGAGTTTAGATCTGCCTCCCAGAACAAGAGGTGGAGCATATTGGTAACTTTTTTGAGATGCATCAACAAACTTCGAGATCAATAGGTACACATGCAACTGCTCAATGATTTGTGGAGCATATATGACCATGCTGGAAATCATGAAGAATGTTTTTTACGTTTCAATTATGCACTATGAACAAATTTTATGTTTGGACTATGTTTGTGTTATGACCGGCCTAACTAATGGCCGTAGAAGGCCCACCGGCAATCTTAGCCCACAAGTTATCTTAGG
Source organism: Triticum urartu (assembly GCF_003073215.2). Classification (NCBI taxonomy): domain Eukaryota; kingdom Viridiplantae; phylum Streptophyta; class Magnoliopsida; order Poales; family Poaceae; genus Triticum; species Triticum urartu. The sequence continues at coordinate 412,496,658 of NC_053023.1, forward strand.
TCAATTCATATGCAAGTTATATAGGTTATAAATATATGCTGTAAGACTCTTTTTCAGATTAAGCAATAAGAATATTATCTCTATTGACCGACTCCCACAGGAGCCGGAACCCTAGCCGCCCCTGCCTCTTGTGCTGTTGCCGCCATCTTCATCTCCCGCGATGGCGCCCAGCCGCCGGTGCAGCCGCTCTTACCGCTTATGCCCCAGGCCTGGTAGGGTACAAGCTCCTACCAATTTGGTATCCAGAGATATGGGTCCGATCATGTCTTCGTCAACACCATCGCCGCCGCTGCCCATCTCCACCTCCGCGCCGATGATGTCTTCCCAGGTGACCACCGCCGGGGCCTCCACACTGTCGGGCCCGGTTAGCTCCGCGGGCTTCTCACCGCCGCCGGCACCCATCACGTCCGTGCCGCCGACAACCGTCGTCTTCATGCTGGAACAGATAACCAGCACGCTGCGGGATCTCGTGACGACCGTCCAAGGGCTCCACCTCAACCAGTACCACCAATATATGGCTAGGTTGTACACACCTCTGCCGGCTACGCCGATCGCCGCCCACGGCCACCCCATACTGCCATGGCCGCCCCAGGGCGCGCCTGAATACAGCGGGCAGCCGCTGCTGCCGTTCCAGGCCGGGCCCCCGGTGTTGCCATGGCCGACCCAGGGTGCGTCGGCCTGCACTGGGCTACCGCTGCTGCCGTTCCAGGCGGGGCACCCCGGCAGGACCACTCCAGCCGTAGCCCCTCTGTGGTATCTGCAGCCGCCGTCCCCCGTGATCGCCCACCCTCCGCAGTCGACGCTGCAACCACCGGCGCCACCTCTGCCCCACTCAGGGGCGTCCTTGCCGGAGGGATTGCCGATCCATCAGGTCTGGTTTCCGTCCTCTCCGTCGCCACTACCAGCTTGGGCGGCGAGGCCGTCTCCATTGCCGGTCTACACTATGGCTTCGGAGCAGCCGACCCCATTTGCGCAGTTCGGCGGGCCGTCCGGCTCCGCGGGTCCCTACCCGGAGTCCCCCGACTAGGCGCCACCCGCCTCGCTGCTCCGCACCTCCGAGCCAGCTCGACACGGTGCTCCGACCCAGGCACCGCCGCGGTTTGACAAGATTGACTTCGCCACATATGACGGCCGAAGGACCCCCTCAACTGGCTAAACCAGTGCGACCAGTTCTTTCGCGGGCAGCGCACCCTACATCGGACCGTACCTGGCTCACCTCTTACCACCTCCACGGTGCGACACAGACCTGGTATTACGCTCTCGAGCAGGACGAGGGTGCCATGCCTCCTTGGGAGCACTTCGCTTTGGGCCGCTGGTTCGCGGGAGCCGCCTGGCGGAGCTCGGCCGCCTTCCCTTCACCTCCATGGTGCAGGACTTCGCCGACCGTTTCCAGGCCCTGGCATGCCATGCGTCGGGCGTGACGGTGCAGCAGCGCACCGACCTCTTTGTCGGTGGCCTTCCTGATCACATTCGTGTGGACGTGGAGCTTCGTGGCCCCCAGGATATCCAGACGGCCATGTATTACGCCCGCGCCTACGAGGCTCGCGACCAGGCCATGCAGTCGGCCGCCCCGGCTCGAGAAGCCCGACAGGCTGCCCGATCGTCCCTTGCGCCGGGCGGCCACCTCCGGCCACTCCGGCCTCTACTACCCCGGCCACAACGCGACCCTTCCGGCGTCTCTCTCTGGCGGAGCAGATGGAGCGATGACGCCAGGGCCTCTGCTTTAACTATGATGAGCCCTTTACGTCGAGCCATGTCTGCCCGCGCCTCTTCTACTTGGAGACGGTCGACTTCATTAAGGAGGACACCCTGGCCGACGGGGCCGATGCACTACCGCCCCCCGTGGCTGTTGAGGCCGCCCCAGCGATGGCCCTAGTGGTCTCCCTCCATGCGCTCGCTGGCATCCATGATGAGCGGACCGTGCTCTTGCCGGTGATGATCCACCGCGAGCGCTTGGTGGCCTTGGTGGATACAGGCTCCACCCATAACTTCCTGCATGAGGCTACCATGCGTCGCCTAGCGCTTCAGCCGACGGGCGGGGAGCACCTTCAGGTCACGGTGGCCAATGGCGATCGCCTCCGGTGTCATGGCCTCGCACGAGACGTACCCATCACCATCAGCGATGAACACTTCTCCATCATGTGTGCGGGCATTGATTTGGGCTGTTTCGACTTCATCCTTGGCGTCGACTTCCTGCCGACCCTCGGTCCCATACTTTGGGACTTCGACGCCCTGACGATGACCTTCTGGCGGCTGTGCTGGCACATCCGGTGGGACGGCGTTGGGGGCGCTGCACCGGCGACGCCGCAGATTCAGCTGGTCGCGGCTACCTCCGAGGCCGAGCACCCACTCTTGGAGCATGTTCTGCAGCAGCACGACGACCTCTTCACCGAGCCGCAGGGCCTCCCGCCCGCCCGGGCTTATGATAATCGTATACATCTCCAACCGGGCTCTGCACCGGTGGTAGTGTGTCCTTACCTCTACCCGCAACTGCAGAAGGACGAGTTGGAGTGGCAGTGTGCACTCACGCTCGCCTCGGGCATCATTCGGATATCCACGTCAGCGTTTACCGCGCCGGTTCTCCTCGTACGCAAGTCAGACGACACGTGACGCTTCTGCATTGACTACCGCGCCCTTAATGCTCTCACACTCAAGGACAAGTTTCCTATTATGGTAGTCGATGAGCTCCTGGATGAGCTCCATGGGGCGCACTTCTTCACCAAGCTTGATCTCCGGTCGGGGTACCACCAGGTGCGCATGCACCCGGACGACATCGCCAAGAGGGCGTTCCGGACTCACCACGGCCACTACGAGTTCTTGGTGATGCCCTTTGGCCTCTCCAACACTCCGGCGACCTTCCAGGCTCTGATGAACGACGTCCTCCGGCCCTACTTATGTCGGTTTGTGCTTGTTTTCTATGATGACATTCTTATCTACAGCGCCTCATGGGCGGAGCACCTCCAGCACGTCGCCATCGTCTTCAACGAGTTTCTGGCGAACCATCTTCATCTTAAGCACTCGAAGTGCTCGTTCGGGATGCCTTCGGTCGCCTACCTCGGCCACGTCATCTCGGCCGACGGGGTTGCTATGGATGCCGACAAGGTGGCGGCCATCGCAGCCTGGCCGACGCCGCACTCCCCGTGGGCTCTTCGCGGTTTTCTCGGCCTCGCCGGATACTACTGGAAGTTTATCCGGCAGTTCAGCCTCATCGCATCGCCACTCATGCATTTGCTCCGCCGCGACGCCTTCGCATGGGACAACGAGGCGACGGCGGCATTCAAGGCCCTCAAGGGGGCCCTCACGACAGGCCCCGTTCTTTAGATGCTGGACTTTGACCGCCCGTTTGTGGTGGACTGTGACGCCTCAGGCGCAGGGTTCAGCGTTGTGCTTCATCAGGGCGATGGCCCTCTCGCTTTCTTCAGCAGGCCTTTTGCTCCGCGCCACCTTAAGCTCGCGGTGTACGAGTCGGAGCTCATTGGCTTGGTGTAGGAGGTGCGCCATTGGCAGCCCTATTTGTGGGGTCGGTCTTTCCGGATTCGCACGGACCACTATAGCCTCAAGTTCTTGCTGGACCAGAGGCTCTCGACCATGCCCCAACACCAGTGGATTAGCAAGCTCTTCGGCTTCAACTTCTCCGTCCAGTATCGTCCGGGCCACCTTAACACCGTCGCCGATGCCTTGTCTCACCGCAACACCGACCACGACACCACAGGCGGCGACTCCGAGGGGACGGCGCTCTGCATCCGCTCCGGGCCGACCTTCGGCCTCTTCACCGACATTCGCCGAGCGACGGCGGCTGCGCCCGACGCTCTTCTTCAACAGCAGCAGTTGGCTGTGGGCGAGCTGGAGGAGCCTTGGCGCCTCGCTGATGGGTTGCTCATTCATGGGCGTCGCGGCTTCATGCCGACGCTTGATGATCTCCGTCATCAGGTCCTGCTACTGGCCCACTCGGCGGGCCATGAGGGGTGCAGAAAACCCTTCATCATCTTGGCGCCGACTTCTACATCCCTGGTGATCGGGCCCTGGTCCGTGACTGGGTCTGGTCTTGTGTGACGTGCCAGCGCAACAAGACAGAGACACTACGGCCAGTTGGTCTGCTCCAGCCGTTGGAGGTGCCATCTCAGGTCTGGGTAGATATTTCCATGGACTTCATTGAGGGCCGCCCTAAGGTGGGCGGCAAATCAGTCATTCTCGTGGTGGTGGACCGCTTCTCCAAGTATGCTCACTTCATTGCACTCGGTCATCCATACACTGCTGCCTCCATGGCTCGCGCCTTCTTGGACGGGATAGTTCGTCTCCACGGGTTTCCCTCTTCGATCGTCAGCGATCGGGACCCGGTGTTCTCCAGCCATGTCTGGCACGATCTCTTCCGGTTAACGGGCGTGAAACTCCGCCTGAGCACGGCATTCCATCCTCAGAAAGACGGCCAGTCCGAGGTTGTCAACAAGGTGATTGCCATGTATTTGCGTTGTGTCACAGGTGATCGTCCTCGCCCTTGGGTGGACTGGCTCTCATGGGTGGAGTACTGCTACAACACCTCCTTCCACTCCGCCCTACGCGCCACTCCTTTTGAGGTGGTCTATGGCCGACCGCCCCCGGCCATCATTCCGGTTGATTCGGCCACGGCTCAGACAGAGGTGGCGGGTGAGCTTCTGTGGCGCGGGGATGAGATGTTGGCCGAAGTACGGCAACGCCTTCTTCAGGCCCAGTAGCTGGCCAAGCACTACTACGACGACCACCATCACGAGGCGGAGTTTGCGGTGGGAGATTGGGTGTGGCTGCGTCTTCTTCACCGCTCTACGCAGTCACTGGAACCGCGCGTGAAGTGCAAGCTGGGCCCTCATTACGCCGGGCCTTTTCCTGTCTTGGAGCGCATTGGGAAGGTGGCTTACCGCCTTCAGCTTCCTGCCGGTACCCGCATCCACGACGTCTTCCATGTGGGGCTGCTGAAGCCTTTCCATGGGGAGCCACCTGCAGCCCTTCCGCGCTGCCTCCCACCTTCGACGGGCGCATCCTTCCGGGACCGGAGAAGGTCTTGAAGGTCCAGCTCCGTCGCGGGGTGTGGTACGTGCTAATTCAGTGGGCTGGACTTTCGGAGGACGAGGCCACTTGGGAGCAGCGTGATGAGTTCCGCCAACACTATCCAGACTTTCAGCTCGAGGACGAGCTGTTTGCGTAGGCGATGAGAGATGTTATGACCAGCCTGACTTATGGCCGTAGAAGGCCCACCGGGCAATCTTAGCCCACAAGTTACCTTAGGTTAATTCGTATGCAAGTTATCTAGGTTATAAATATATGTTGTAAGACTCCTTTTCAGATTAAGCAATAGGAATATTATCTCTATTGCTCGGCTCCCAGAGGAGCCGGAACCCTAGCCGCCCCTGCCTCTTGCGCCGTTGACGCCATCTTCATCTCCCACGACGGCGCCTAGCCACCGGCACGGCCGCTCATCGCCTCGCCCAGCCCCCTCCTTCCCTTACCGCTTACGCCCCAGGCCTGGTAGGGTACAAGCTCCTACCAGTTTGGGTTATATATTTTTATGTACGGATAATTTATATGTGTGTGCGCTACTCATTGTTTGTGTGTGATGATCAACATGTATGTGTTTGCAAGAATTCGAGTTTTTGAAAGTAGGGGTTGTGATTACAAATGTGGACATTTTAGGGATGGATCGGCACTGTCCGCAGTCGCGTCCGGACACGTCCATGGATGTATACGGCTCCGGATTTGCCCAGTCCAATTGTAGATGCTCTCATTGTCTTATTTTTATTTATGTTTAGCCGGAAACTTAGAAAGGCAAAAGCTATGACATGCAAAGAATGGGAAGAATGAGTGCAAGCATTGCAGAGGCCAACGAAACCGATTTCCGAAAATGAAGGAAACAAGGAAGAGAGTTCTTAAGGTAAACAGGGGCAAGCTTCAACGATAAAAAACAGAGGGAAGCTTTGTAAAAGCGAACGGCGCGCGAAAATAAACGGCGACCACCGTTGCAAAGCGATATACCAATAATTGGGTCACAATTCAAACGATTTTCCTCATCAGGTCCATCTCGCTATATCTATTGATGCCGAAACAAACATTTACCCCACAGATACAATCTTTTGAAGACGCCACCTACGTATTACGCCCTGGTCCCAACTGTCAAACAGTAAGCACTTGAAACTATGGCATCTACAACTGGACATGACAAATTTGACCCCCCAAACATTCACGGAAGCCCCCGGTCATTGTTCGGGTGTCTCCATTTTGAGTCCCTACTTATCCGCGCACGCAACTATATCCCATTTTTTCCCTATATGCCTGGTCACATGCATGTTATTGGTGAAAATGAACAGAGAGAAAGAAAAGAAATAATAAAGGAAGAAGAAATTTGATCCGCGATGAGTTAAATCCTATATGATGTACACACCCGGACACTCCTTATACTCAACCCATATATTGATGCAATATGAGGAATATATTGGTGCAATATGAGGAGTGTCAGATATCCCGGATGTTTAGGAAGGCTTTGAAAGGTCCGGTTGGGTTAACTTGTTTTTTCTCTTCTCTGTCCGGTCAGTGGTCATATGTCCGTTTGGTCAATTTGAGAAGTTCGACAATAGATGTTCTTGAAAGAAAAGAGTCCTGCGTACAGTGACTTTCTTTTTCTTTTTCTAGAAACAGACTGGCTTTTGGTGTTGGTAAATGAATGATGCACTTGAGACGAAAATGCCATGGAGATGGTCGTATACTGCAACTGTCGTGCCTGAGACCGAGAGCGACGAGAGATCCGTGCAGGAGGGGGACAAGCGGGCATCTCGGATTGAGGGGGAAACGCCATGCAGATATAAGCGAGGGGCCGCAGGCTTCACATGTGGACGAGACGACGGACTCTCGCTCTCAGGCTTTCAGCTGCTGCTGCGGCATTCTCCCGAGAAACGAGGCATGTAGCTGCTTATGTGTGTCCCTTTCCCTTCTCGCCATATTAGGTGGCTCGAGATTGGGGTTCTTGCGTGGATCCTTTGGACGATTCGCAATAAGCTTGTGATCCAGCGTATTCCTCTTCGACGGGTAACTGACGCTCTCTTCAAATTGTCTGGTTACTTGCAGCTATGGCGGCCGCTTAGCCGTTCTCAGGACCGCGACGCCATCACCGTCTTCATCGCCGACCTTCGCTCGATGGCCGTCCGTCTATCGCTGCCGCCCCCTCCGCCACCCCCGGAGCCGGATTAGACGCCGTGCCTTGGCCGCGTCCTTTTTTTGATGTTTTTTCTGGGCTTGTTGAGCTGTGCCCTCAGCAGAATATTTGTACTCCTCGTTTTGTGACTTAGGTATGTGTGTGTGCTGAACTAGTCTTTTTTTATGTGTTTTTGGCGGTTTGCTTTATTTATAAAGCGGGGCGAAAGACTTTTTCGATATGTATGTCCCTGCTGCATGCTGGCTGCAGATTCTTGACGAAACTGCAGGTTGTCCATATGACCGGTAGGGATGAACGGCTCTGCCAGCAGGCCAGGCCGGGTTGGAGGGGGAGGACCAGCAGACAACCCGAGACTGGATGAGCTTGGGATTAGGCTTTCATTTGTTGATCATTCTTGACAGATTACCAGGAGGTTCATATGGACTTATTGCGCCAGATGCATCATTCTGATTCCTGACCACTCCTGAGCCAAGCAGGTAGCTTGCCGGAAGCTACTCCTGAATCCTTGTCGCTCAATTAGCCAAGTTTGGAGCTGGGACGGCACACATATTCAGCAGCTCGTCCGCGGATTAGTCGTCGTCGGATGAGCTTGGATTTAGGCTTTAGTTCTGGCCCTGCCTGCCTGCCTGCTGGGCGCTAGCGGTAAAACTATATACTGGCTGCATTCAGTGGTAGAAGGTTGAAAAACTCCTGCATGCATGCACACAGTAGCTAAAAGATGAAAGACGTTCTGCAAAATGTATGGCACCCAGCGGGCTGCTTTCGTCTATGTGGTGCATGCGGCAGAAAGTTCAGACGAGGTGGGTCGCGTGCCGCTGATCGTTTTACAGGCTACGATTTGGACTGCTTAGCTCCTATATATTCTAGTGCATGGTACTGTTCCCGCGTAAAGTTGCTTTATGTAACTTTTAAAAGATTCGAGACACGATGAACAATATGTGGATCGTCTCCCACAGGAAAAGCGATCCATCAATCTCTATTGCTTCAACAATTCGATCACTTCTAATGCCCGTTGAAGATGGCAGAAGCCACTCTAGCTAGTAGAAAACGATATGAACCTATACAGTAGGTGAATTCCTATGAAATTTATCAAAGAAGGTAGTCCTTTCTTTTCGCCCTGTGAAATAATTAATCAACTCCTCTTTTAAAGTTCTTCTACACCTATGTAGTTGCAGCATCTCAAGAATATGCATCGTTCTGATGCAGAGGCTGGGAAGCTCCCTCTTTTCGAAAAAAAAGAACTCAACGCGAACTCGCTGCAACACTGTTAGGGAACGAACACATTGAGAGACCAAGTTTCCGGCTTCACACGATTCAGATACATGTAAACTGTCCCCTCTCTTCCGAATTCTCAGATGTTTTGGATATTTCAATATATACTACATATAGACTAAAATGAATGAACAAATATATCTAAACGTGTTTATATACATTTGATTCAGAAAAAATTGAAACATCTTATAATTCGGAACGAAGGAAGCACTTGCTAGAAACTTGGGCAATGGGTTTACGTGCATAACAAAACATCCCTTTAAACCCGCCGCACAGCCTTCATCTCTATGACACGGAACTTTTGCCTCGTTTCAACAAATTTCACTCGCCCAAGCGCCACTAGTAAGAAGAGCTGCAAGTTGTTCATCCAGACCAACATGTTGATTGTTAGCTTTACCTTCCGTGATGCATTCTATCATGAGGTTAAATTTTGTATTAATATGCTTGCTTCTCTTGGGACACAACTGTCGGCGTCCTGGGAACCAGGGTACCCAGATCTGCCTTCCTGCGACCTACAGCGGGGCTCCCTCGACGACTTGGTATGGCCCATCTACAAGACCGTCAAGACAAGACCCTCGCGAGGCGGACGACACCAAGACCTCCCGAGGGAGTGGCCTCCCCAGTCGTCCCCCCGGGAACGGAGATTTCTATGCAGGTACCGACCTCACGAGGCTGCGATGACGTGAGCCATGACGACCAAGGCCAGGCGGGCGCCAGCGGACGCAGAGAAGGCAGTTTCCTCTTTGATGCTAAGGAGGCAAGGACAGACGTGGGTTCCCGAGGAATCTCCCAAAGGTTTCCATTCCGGTGCTACAAGACCAAGACCACAGACTCGGCAGGACGGAGATCATCATCGGGCCTACCGCTGCATCACGACCGGAAGCTTTGCAGTCGAAGACCACCTTTTGTCAGGATTAGATGTACTACTTGGTCCCTTTCAAATTGGTCGTTGTGGAATCCTTTCCCGCCTAAGTTTTGGGGAGAGGATCAAGGCCGATATAAATATAAGTTAGCCACCACCGTAGAGGGGGATCCGAATAGAATCCTTTCCACCCTCTCCACCATAGCCCTCGCGAGACTGTTCATCCACTGTACTAGTTCAACCTCAGCCCCTCGTGAGGCAAATCCACCACAAAGCAGGAGTAGGGTTTTACACCGCAAGGTGGCCCGAACCTTGGTAAACTACCATCTTCATCTTCTCCCTCATCGTCACGAATCCGGCTAGGCTAGGCTACGGGGCGATGAGCTCTAGACTTGAGAGGTTGACATCTTCATACACGCCCCTAAGTTCGAACCTTCTTGGGTCTGTGAAGCCCTGAATCCGACAACAACTGGTGATCCCAATACAATCATCATTAGACTCAACGTCAAAAAAAGGGTTGTTCCGCACCATTGAACCCTAGGCGACATGGGCGTCCCCTCTTCGCCGCCGTTGGAGGACACCATCGGGCAAAGCATGTGCGGTGGTGGGCCTTCTCTTGTGTGTTAGCCCATGTTGTCTCCGACGGCGTGTAGTGGGTCCCCGGTCTGAGGCGAATGCAACGATAGCGTCGGCTCCCGAGCATGCGGTGGCGGAGGGGATATTCTCGCATGTGCTAATTCGTGCGGTCTCCGGTGGCTGGCGGTGGGTCCCTCATCGACGTCCAATGCATCGTTATGGTCGGTTCACAGGTGGGTGAAAATGGTGGCTCCCTGGCTCGCGGTGGCATGCTCCTTTTGGCATTATGGGACGATCATCTCCACTGAGGCTGATGGTTGTTGCAAGCAATCATAGCAATGGTGGGTTCCCTAATGTAGGAGTTCGTAGTAGGAAACAAAATTTTCCTTAGTGAGAAACCAAGGCATCAGTCCATGCAGGTACCAATATCTTGCAACCGTTGAATGCCCTTGCAACACAAATGGAACTTGGCTTGTGTACCCCAACAATCTTGGCTAGTCTTGTTAGTTGTATAAGGCTATCAAAAAATAATGTGGGGTTTTTTTTGTATTTTCGAAATAAAACAAAACTGAAAATAAAACAACGTGTAAAGTTTTTGGAAGGGGATTCTTATGTTAAAAATTGGGTCGAGGTTCATTGGTTCTCGAAGTGTAACTCTCCAAAGCATAAAAAGTGTGGCAATAAACATTATCTTGTTAAAAAGTGCAATATGAAGTATCTCATAATGCAAGATTGGTGAATGTGTAAGATCATATATAGAAAGTACATCCAAATACTATTAGACCGAGACCTCCTTCTTTCATCTTATAGCTAAATAGCCCTTCCATGGATGGAGAACCACTCTGCACCATTTGGACATTAAGTGTAAACACAGGTAATATTGTTAGAAGACTATTGATCCTTTACTAACCCTTAACCCTTAGTGGCAACAATTCTGTAGAAGAATTTTCCATGTTTCTGCCACTATGGTAGAGTACTTGTAAGATTGGACCCAACTAATGCACACATATTTCACTATTGACTGCCGATTAAAACTGGCCAAGAGAAGACAAGCAAACGAAAAGAAATAGACATCTATATATCAAACATATGGAATACACAAATCTAAACATAAAGAGATAATTTAGCACATGATCTACATCGCCTCTACGAATACATCAGAAAAACCATAATCATGTACGACAGCTCATATGGCTATTGTATTAAACATCACAAACACATAAAGATGGAGAGATTACAACTTCAGCTACTACCATGAACTCATAGTCCAGGCGGTGGACTACTCACAACTCATCTTGGAGAACGAGGATCGAGGTTGGTGATGATGGGGGTGAATTCCCGCTATAGCAGAGTTCCATATTAGGGTTGAAAACAAATATCGCCTCAAAAACACGATCTGCCGACGACAGAAAACTGCTCGATAAATTGAAGGTGAAAATGGGGGGGTGTCTATATAAGCCATTGAGCACCGGGGGCCAGCCAGGGGCCCACAATCTGTAGGCGCTCCCAGCCCTAGGTTGCTCATGCGAGGCGCCTAGGGGTTGTGGGACCCACCTGGTGTGGGGCCAAACTCCTCTAGTCTTCTAGTTCCTCGAAACTTCTTGAACTATTTTTATTTTATTTTTCCTTCGAGAATTGTTCTAGGTATCTTCTAGAAAATGCAAAAACACCATAAAATAGAAATTGGCACTAAGCACTGGATTAATTTGTTAGTCCAATAATCAACAGACAATATGGCCGAAGTGTTTGTAATTGATAGCAATATAGCATGAATCATACAAACCTTGTTGATACATTTGAGACGTATCAATATTCCCAAGCTTAATTCATACTCGTCCTCAAGCATCTAGATGATAAAAAAATGCTATTTTTGGAGGATGAATGCTACCGATCATGATCTTTATTTAACTGATGTAACACTTATCGTGAATCTAAAGCAATAAAATAAACATTTAGCAAAGATATATATTAGCAATCTTCAACCATCTCAATGCATACAAAAGTAGTTCCTACATAGTTTTTTGATAATCAAATGCATCAAGTCAAAATCACCAATGCCAAAGGTTTAGAAAGAATGCCAAGTTATAAGGTAAACAATGATGGTCATTCATGCAAAGTATATTAACATGACAATCACTTCTAGGCAAACCCTCAATACAAGACTGAATACAATAAATTGTTGTATGTTTTAACTATTTCACAATCCTCACAAATATAGAATGTGAAGGCAAGTATGAATTTATGCCCTAAGAATAATGGAGGTGCATATTAAACTTGCTTTCTCACAAAGACCTAGAGCTGGCTCATCATCGGAATATACAAGCTAAGTTCTATAGTGTGAAATTCCCCACTAGTATATATGAAACTCATGAACTCTCGAAAAATGAAATGCATTGAGGTAGTGCTTGATACGTCTCTGCCATATCTATAATTTCTGATTGTTTCATGCCAATATTCTACAACTTTCACACACTTTTGGCAACATTTTATATTATTTTTGGGACTAACATATTGATCCAGTGCCCAGGGCTAGTTCCTGTTTGTTGTATATTTTTTGTTTCACAGAATATCCATATCAAACGAAATCCAAACGCGATAAAAAATTATGGAGATTTATCTTAGAATATATGTTATTTTTGCGAAAAAGAATCCACGCGAGACGGAGCTCGAGGGGCCCAGAAGCTGAGAGGACGTGCCCCCCTACCCAGGGTGCGCCCAGCATGCTTGTGGCCACCTCGTAGGTCGGTTGGGTGTGTCATCCTACCACAACGAAGCTAATATCTGGATAAAAATCCCCCCAAAATTTCAGCCTACTCAGAGTTACGGATCTCCAGGAATTTAAGAAATGGCTTTCGGCTAGAAAATAGGAGCGCGAAACAGAAGAGAATAGAGAGAGAGAGAGAGAGAAAGAGAGAGATCCAATCTCGGAGGACATCCTACCCTTTGGGAGCCATGGCAGCCATGGACCAGAGGGGAAACTCTCCTCCCATCTAGGAGGAGGCCAAGGAAGAAGAGGAAGGAGGAGGGGGCTCTCTCCCTCTCTCTCGGTGGCGCCGGAACGCTGCCGGGGCAACCATCATGACGCCTATCGACGCCAACTTCCCGCCGTCATCACCAACTCTATCCCCCTCTATGTAGTGGTGTAACACCTCTTCTCCCTGCTGTAATCTCTACTTGAACATGGTGCTTTATGCCACATATTATTATCCAATGATGTGTTTGCCAACCTATGATGTTTGAGTAGATTCATTTTGTCCTATGGGTTGATTGATGATCGTGATTGGTTTGAGTTGTATGTTTTATTTTGGTGTTGTCCTATGGTGCCTTCCGTGCCGCGCACACGTGGGGGATTCCTGCTGTAGGGTGTTGCAATACGTTCATGATTCGCTTATAGTGGGTTGCGAGAGTGAAAGAATCTTAAACACGGGTAAGGGGGTTGTTGCGTACAGTAGTAAAGGGGACTTGTTACTTAATGCTATGGTTTTTTACCTTAATGATTTCTTGTAGTTGCACATGCTTGTTAGAGGTCTAATTATAAGTTCATATGATCCATGCCTCTCCCTCATATAAAATTGCAATAATGATTACCGGTCTAGTTAACATTTGCCTAAGGACAAATCCTTCTCTTGTGTTACAAAAATCTTTCTACTAAACTACTAACTTTTATTATCTTGCAAATTGCTCCTAGTTTTATTCTCGCAAAGTCTAGTTTTACAACTACAAAATAGTTTCATACTTGTTCTAGGTAAAGAAAACGTTAAGTGTGCGTAGATTTGTATCCATGCTCCATGGAAATTGAAGGAATATTAATTCTACCTTTAGCTCCTCGTTGGTTTCGACACTCTTACTTATAAAAAGAGGCTACAATTGATCCCCTATACTTGTGGGCTATCAAGACATTATTTTGGCGTCGTTGCCAGGGAGCAATAGCGTGGGGTGAATATTCTCGTGTGTGCTTGTTTGCTATATCACTAAGTAGTTTTTATTTTCTATTCTAAGTTGTTTTATATCTTTAGTTATGGATATGGAGCACGAAATGCCAAAAAAATAGTTGTACTTGCTACCCATCGAGACGGGGAACCTCCTAAAACCCTCGATGTTGATTATTATGTGGAACACATTAAATACTACTTTGATAATCATGATAACTTTCTATTCAACTTGATAATGGTAGATACATTAGATAACTTGGAATAATTTAGGGATTATCACTTGCCTCAAAAAGAGAAACACTTATGGGATCAAATTAAAATGTTGCGTTTGTATGCTTGGAATTTAAGCTTGATATATGATTATACATGTTGCTCGAAGATGACGGCTCCACACCTTCCCTTTTAATGTGAATTTAATTATAATGAAACCTTGGCTTCTTATGCTAATGGTGTATATGATTACTGTGATGTAGAACAAATAGCAGAATTTGTAACTTTTAAGGGTGCTTATGAAATTGAATCTTTGTTTGAAAAGCATGAAGATTGTGATGATGCTCTTTATAGATCTTAAAATTATGCTATACTTAAATATTGCTATGAGAACTATGAACAAAATGCCAATGTTGATGAATTTATTGAGAAAGACTTTGCTGTCCAAGAAGAGAATAATAGTTGATAACCCAAAAGTATAGGGGATCGCAACAATTTTTGAGGGTATAATATTCAACCCAAATTTATTGATTCGACACAAGGGGAGCCAAAGAATATTTGTAAGTAGCAGTTGAGTTGTCAATTCGACACAAGTGGTAAATTCTTAACATCTTCAGCTTTAATACATTTTTCCTTCATACATTTCTTTGCCTCTTGCATATCTTCAGGACTTAGAAATAAAATACCCCTTTTCTTCAGAGTGGGTTTATGTGGTGGCTCGTTGATACGTCTCCAACGTATCTATAATTTTTGATTGCTCCATGCTATATTATCTACTGTTTTGGACATTATTGGGCTTTATTTTCCACTTTTATATTATTTTTGGGACTAACCTATTAACCGGAGGCCCAGTCCAGAATTGTTGTTTTTTGCCTATTTTAGGGTTTCGAAGAAAAGGAATATCAAACGGAGTCCAAACGGAATGAAACCTTCGGGAACGTGATTTTCTCACCGAACATGATCCAGGAGACATGGACCCTACGTCAAGCAACCAACAGGGAGGCCACGAGGTAGGGGGCGCGGCTCCCCCCCCAGGCGCGCCCTCCACCCTCGTGGGCCCCCTGTTGCTCCACCGACGTACTTCTTACTCCTATATATACCTGCGTACCCCCAAACGATCAGAACAGGAGCCAAAACCCTAATTCCACCACCGTAACTTTCTGTATCCACAAGATCCCATCTTGGGGCGTGTACCGGAGCTCCACCGGAGGGGGCATCGATCACGGAGGGCTTCTGCATCAACATCATAGCCTCTCCGATGAAGTGTGAATAGTTTACCTCAGACCTACGGGTCCATAGTTATTAGCTAGATGGCTTCTTCTCTATTTTTGGATCTCAATACAAAGTTCTCCGCCTCTCTTGTGGAGATCTATTTGATGTAATCTTCTTTTTGCGGTGTGTTTGTTGAGACCGATGAATTGTGGGTTTATGATCAAGTTTATCTATGAACAATATTTGAATCTTCTCTGAATTCTTTTATGTATGATTGGTTATCTTTGCAAGTCTCTTTGAAATATCAGTTTGGTTTGGCCTACTAGATTGATCTTTCTTGCAATGGGAGAAGTGCTTAGCTTTGGGTTCAATCTTGCGGTATCCTTTCCCAGTGACAGTAGGGGCAGCAAGGCACGTATTGTATTGTTGCCATCAAGGATAACAAGGTGGGGTTTTCATCATATTGCATGAGTTTATACCTCTACATCATGTCATCTTGCTTAAGGCGTTACTCTGTTCTTATGAACTTAATACTCTAGATGCATGCTGGATAGAGGTCGATGTGTGGAGTAATAGTAGTAGATGCAGGCAGGAGTCGGTCTACTTGTCTTGGACGTGATGCCTATATACATGATCATACCTAGATATTCTCATAACTATTCTCAATTCTGTCAATTGCTCAACAGTAATTTGTTCACCCACCGTAAAATATCTATGCTCTCGAGAGAAGCCACTAGTGAAACCTATGGCCCCCGGGTCTATCTTCATCATATTAATCTTCCAATACTTAGTTATTTTCATTGCCTTTTATTTCACTTTGCATCTTTATCATAAAAATACCAAAAATATTATCTTATCATATCTATCGGATCTCACACTCATAAGTGACCGTGTAGGGATTGACAACCCCTTATCGCGTTGGTTGTGAGGATTTATTTGTTTTGTGCAGGTGCGAGGGACTCGCGCGTAGCCTCCTAGTGGATTGATACCTTGGTTCTCAAAAACTGAGGGAAATACTTACGCTACTTTGCTACATCACCCTTTCCTCTTCAAGGGAAAACCAACGCAGTGCTCAAGAGGTGGCAAGAAGAATTTCTGGCGCCGTTGCCGGGGAGGTCTACGCAAAAGTCAAACATACCAAGTACCCATCACAAACCCTTATCTCCCACATTACATTATTTATCATTTTCCTCTCGTTTTCCTCTCCCCCACTTCACCCTTGCCTTTTTATTCGCCCTCTCTCTCTATCCTCCCTCTCTTTCTCATTCGCCTCTTTTCCGTTTGCTTGTCGTTATGGCTAGTCCCTTATCTGCTCATTTGTCTCCCGAGTTTGAGGTTCTTCACTTTAAACAAAGGCAAGGAGAAAATTTAAAAGATGCTTGGTTTATAATGATGGAATCTTATCGTAATTGTACCCTAGAGGTGAATTTTAGAATTTTGCTTCGCAACTTTTATGTTGGTCTAAATATGTCTCATAGACAACTTTTGGATTGCGTTGCCAAAGGCAATTTTATTGAAATTGTTCCCGGTATTGCGTATGAAATTATAGAAGGTATAGTAGGAACTCTACCTCAACAAAAGGGGCCTCATCATACCCAAGAGGAAACGCAAGTTTTTGAGAAAATTTGCGAAGTAACTAAGATTTTACAAAAGTCTCTTGAACCTCTTAAGAGCGTTAGCGGGAATTTCCACCGCATGAATATGTTGATTACCCTTTGCAATAAGCGGTTGGACTCTTTAGATCTCAAGATTTCCGAATATGAAGGGAAACATAAAGAACCTCCCGGATTCGAGCATAACTCCGCTAAAAGAGTTAAGAATCAAGATGATAATACCTAGATCTATCCTTGCTTTTATGCCTAGCTAGGGGTGTTAAACGATAGAGCCTGTTGGGAGGCAACCATATTTTTTTTATTCCTTGATTTTTGCAACGGTCTAGTAATAAATAATTTATCTAGCCTCTGTTTTGGTTGTGTTTTTTGTGTTTAATTAGTGTTTGTGCGAAGTAGAACCGTTGGGAAGACTTGGGGAAAGTCTTGTTACTCTTGCTGTAAAAAACAGAAACTTTAGCGCTCACGAGAACTGCTGCCATTTTTATTTGGAAAGTTATATTTAGTTAATTATTTTTGCAGATGATTAATAGATAAATTCCTCACGTCCAGCAATTTATTTGAGAATTTTTGTGGTTCCATATCTTGCTCTAGCTACAGATTACTACAGACTGTTCTGTTTTTGACAGATTCCATTTTTCGTGTGTTGTTTGCTTATTTTGATGAATCTATGGCTAGTAAAATAGTTTATAAACCATAGAGAAGTTGGAATACATTAGGTTTAACACCAATATAAATAAATAATGAGTTCATTACAGTAACTTGAAGTGATCTTTTGTTTTCTTTCGCTAACGAAGCTCACGCGATTTTCTACTTTAAGTTTTGTGTGTGAAGTTTTCATGTTTTGGGTAAAAATTTGATGGATTATCGAACAAGGAGTGGCAAGAGCCTAAGCTTGGGGATGCCCATGGCACCCCCAAGATAATCTAAGGACACCTAAAATACAAAGCTTGGGGATGCCCCGGAAGGCATCCCCTCTTTCGTCTACATCCATCGGTAACTTTACTTGGAGCTATATTTTTATTCACCACATGATATGTGTTTTGCTTGGAGCGTCTTGTATGATTTGAGTCTTTGCTTTTTAGTTTACCACAATCATCCTTGTTGTTCACACCTTTTGAGAGAGACACACATGATTCTGAAATTATTAGAATACTCTATGTGCTTCACTTATATCTTTTGAGTTATATAGTTTTGGTCTAGTACTTCACTTATACCTTTTAGAGCACGGTGGTGGATTTGTTTTATAGAAACTATTGATCTCTCATGCTTCACTTAGATTATTTTGAGAGTCTTAAATATCATGGTAATTTCCTTAAATAATCCTAATATGCTAGGCATACAAGATCAATAATAAAATTCTCTTATGAGTGTGTTGAATACTAAGAGAAGTTTGATGCTTGATGATTGTTTTGAGATATGGAGGTAGTGATATTAAAGTTGTGCTAGTTGAGTAGTTGTGAAATTGAGAAATACTTGTGTTGAAGTTTGCAAGTCCCGTAGCATGAACGTATGGTAAACGTTATGTGACAAATTTGAAACATGAGGTGTTCTTTGGTTGTCTTCCTTATGAGTGGCGGTCGGGGACGAGCGATGGTTTTTTCCTACCAATCTATCCCCCTAGGAGCATGCGCGTAGTTCTTGGTTTTTGATGACTTGTAGATTTTTCTAATAAGTATGTGAGTTCTTTATGACTAATGTTGAGTCCATGGATTATACGCACTCTCACCCTTCCATCATTGCTCGCCTCTTCGGTACCGTGCATTGCCTTTCTCACATTGAGAGTTGGTGCAAACTTCGCCGGTGCATCCAAACCCCGTGATATGATACGCTCTTTCACACATAAACCTCCTTATATCTTCCTCAAAACAGCCACCATACCTACCTATTATGGCATTTCCATAGCCATTCCGAGATATATTGACATGCAACTTTCCACCATCCTGTTTATCATGACACGTTCATCATTGTCATATTTCTTTGCATGATCATGTAGTTGACATCGTATTTGTGGCAAAGCCACCGTTCATAATTTTTCATACATGTCACACTTGATTCATTGCATATCTCGGTACACCACCGGAGGCATTCATATAGAGTCATACCTTGTTCTAGTATCGAGTTGTAATCATTGAGTTGTAAATAAATAGAAGCGTGATGATCATAATTTAATAGAGCATTGTCCCAATAAAAAAGGAGAAAGACCAAATAAAAAAATGAGGGCCCCAAAAAAATATATAAATAAAAAGGGATAATGCTACTATCCTTTTTCCACACTTGTGCTTCAAAGTAGCACCATGATCTTCATGATAGAGAGTCTCTTGTTTTGCCAATTTCATATACTAGTGGGAATTTTTCATTATAGAACTTTTCTTGTATATTCCAACAATGGGCCTCCTTAAGTGCCCTAGGTCTTCATGAGCAAGCAAGTTGGATGCACACCCACTAGTTTCTTTTGTTGAGCTTTCATACATTTATAACTCTAGTGCATCCATTGCATGGCAATCCTACTCCTTGCATTAACATCAATCGATGGGCATCTCCATAGCCCATTGATTAGCCTCGTTGATGTGAGACTTTCTCATTTTTTGTCTTCTCCACATAACCCCTATCATTATACTCTATTCCACCCATAGTGCTATATCCATGGCTCACGCTGATGTATTGCGTGAAGGTTTATAAAGTTTGAGATTACTAAAGTATGAAACAATTGCTTGGCTTGTCATCGGGGTTGTGCATGACGAGAGCATTCTTGTGTGACGAAAATGGAGCATGACTAAACTATATGATTTTGTAGGGATGAACTTTCTTTGGGCATGTTATTTTGAGAAGACATAATTGCTTAGTTAGTATGCTTGAAGTATTATTATTTCTATGTCAATATTAAACTTTTATCTTGAATCTTTCGGATCTGAATATTCATGCCACAATTAAGAAGAATTACATTGAAATTATGCCAAGTAGCATTCCACATCAAAAATTCTGTTTTTATCATTTACCTACTAGAGGACGAGAAGGAATTAAGCTTGGGGATGCTTGATATGTCTCCAACGTATCTATAATTTTTGATTGCTCCATGCTATATTATCTACTGTTTTGGACATTATTGGGCTTTATTTTCCACTTTTATATTATTTTTGGGACTAACCTATTAACCGGAGGCCCAGCCCAGAATTGTTGTTTTTTTGCCTATTTTAGGGTTTCGAAGAAAAGGAATATCAAACGGAGTCCAAACGGAATGAAACCTTCGGGAACGTGATTTTCTCACCGAACATGATCCAGGAGATTTGGACCCTACCCCCCAGGCGCTCCGTCCACCCTCGTGGGCCCCCTGTTGCTCCACCGACGTACTTCTTCCTCCTATATATACCTACATACCCCCAAACGATCAGAACAGGAGCCAAAACCCTAATTCCACTGACGTAACTTTCTGTATCCATGAGATCCCATCTTGGGGCCTGTTCCGGAGCTCCGTTGAAGGGGGCATCGATCACGAAGAGCTTCTACATTAACACCATAGCCTCTCCGATGAAGTGTGAGTAGTTTACCTCAGATCTACGGGTCCATAGTTATTAGCTAGATGGATTCTTCTCTATTTTTGGATCTCAATACAAAGTTCTCCCCCTCTCTTGTGGAGATCTATTCGATGTAATCTTCTTTTTGCGGTGTGTTTGTTGAGACCGATGAATTGTGGGTTTATGATCAAGTTTATCTATGAACAATATTTGAATCTTCTCTGAATTCTTTTATGTATGAGTGGTTATCTTTTCAAGTCTCTTTGAATTATCAGTTTGGTTTGGCCTGCTAGATTGATCATTCTTGCAATGGGAGAAGTGCTTAGCTTTCGGTTCAATCTTGCAGTGTTATTTCCCAGTGACAGTAGGGGCAGCAAGGCACGTATTGTATTGTTGCCATCGAGGAAAACAAGATGGGGTTTTCATCATATTGCATGAGTTTATCCCTCTACATCATGTCATCTTGCTTAAGGTGTTACTCTGTTCTTATGAACTTAATACTCTAGATGCATGCTTGATAGCGGTCGATGTGTGGAGTAATAGTAGTAGATGCAGGCAAGAGTCGGTCTACTTGTCTTGGACGTGATGCCTATATACATGATCATACCTAGATATTCTCATAACTATGCTCAATTCTGTCAATTGCTCAACAGTAATTTGTTCACCCACCGTAAAATATCTATGCTCTCGAGAGAAGCCACTAGTGAAACCTATGGCCCCCGGGTCTATCTTCATCATATTAATCTTCCAATACTTAGTTATTTTCATTGCCTTTTATTTTACTTTGCATCTTTATCATAAAAATACCAAAAATATTATCTTATCATATCTATCAGATCTCACTCTCGTAAGTGACCGTGTAGGGATTGACAACCCCTTATCGTGTTGGTTGTGAGGATTTATTTGTTTTGTGCAGGTGCGAGGGAATCGCGTGTAGCCTCCTACTGGATTGATACCTTGGTTCTCAAAAACTGAGGGAAATACTTATGCTACTTTTCTGCATCACCCTTTCCTCTTCAAGGGAAAACCAACGCAGTGCTCAAGAGGTAGCACTCGCCGAGTGTCCAATCATCATGATTCTTCAATATATTATTCAGTAATTCCTCAGCTTGTTCAACAGTTCATTCCTTGAAAACACAACTAGCACAAGTATCTAGGAAGTCCCTAGATGCATCGGTTAATCCATTATAGAAGATATCAAGTATTTCATTTTTCTTGAGAGGATGATCAGGCAAAGCATTAAGTAATTGGAGAAGCCTCCCCCAAGATTGTGGGAGACTCTCTTCTTCAATTTGCACAAAATTAAATATTTCCTGTAAGGCAGCTTGTTTTTAATGTGAAGGAAAATATTTTTCGTAGAAGTAATAAATCATATCCTAGGGACTATGCACACAACTAGGAGCAAGAGTATTGTACCAAATATTAGCATCGCGCTTTAAAGAGAAAGGAAATAACTTAAGAATATAGTAGTAGCGAATTTTTCCTCATGAGCAAACAGGGTGGCTATATCATTTAATTTAGTAAGATGTGCCACAACGGTTTCACTTTCATAGCCATGGAGAGAATCAGATTCAACCAAACTAACTAACTCTGGGTCGATAGAGAATTCATAATCCTCGTCAGTAACAAAGATAGGTGAAGTAGCAAACTTAGGATCCCATTTCATTATAGCATTCAAAGTTTTTCCTTTCAACTTAACTAGCAATTTCTTGAGATCATCTCTATCCTTACAAGCAAGAAAGTCTCTAACTACCTCTCCATACATAACATATCCCTCGGGTATATCAGGCAATAGGTGTTTCATAATTTCCAGTTTCAGGGACTTCATCAGTTTTAGCATTCTCAATATCTTTAACTTTACCAATTTGTTCGTCTAGTGGAACATTCTTATCAAGCAAGGTACTAGCATCATCAATAACATCATTCATTGCAGAAGTAGCATCATCAATAACTTGCAACATATCAGGATTAATAGCATGTGGTGGTGGCGCAAGTTTACTCAAAACAGAAGGTGAATCAAGTGCAGAGTGTGATGGCAAATCCTTACCTCCCATCGTCTTAGAGGGAACGATCTTGGTTCTGGTATCTTTCAAATTCTTTGTAGTGATAAATAGATATAAATCCCAAGTGACTCCTCAAATATAGCTATACTCCCCGGCATTGGCGCCAGAAAAATGTCTTGATAACCCACAAATATAGGGGGTCGCCACAGTTTTCGAGGGTAGAGTATTCGACCCTATTGATTCGACACAAGGGGAGCCAAAGAATATTTGTAAGTATTAGTAGTTGATTTATCATTTCAACCACACCTGGATATTAAATATCTGCAACAAATTTGATTAGTAGCAAAGTAATATGATAGTTTTGATAGCAGTGGTAACAGTAGCAGTGACAGTGATAGTGATAGCAATAATTTTGTAGCAGTTATGACATTAACAATAGCAATAGTAACTTAGCAAGAACAATATGTGAAAAACTCGTAGGCATTAGATCAGTGATAACGTTCGATAAAATTCATCATATAACAGTCATAACCTAGGGCGACACAAAACTAGCTCCAGTTCATAAATATAATGTAAGCATGTTTTCTGTAAATAGTCATACGTGCTTACGGGAAGAACTTGCATGACATCTTTTGTCCTACCCTCCCGTGGCAGCAGGATCCATAAGGAAACTAAGGGATATTAAGGCCTCCTTTTAATATAGAACCGGAACAAAGCATTAACATGTAGTGAATTAATACACTAACTCCTCAAAGTACGGTAATCACCAGAAAGAATCCCAATTATTGTCACCTTGGGGTATGCGAATCATAACATGTAGCAGGTGCATATAACTTGCAAGATCAGATCACAAACATAGATATAATGGTGAAAACATAAATGTTTCAAATCTAAAATCATGGCACTCGGGCCCTAGGGACAAGCATTAAGCATAGCAAAGTCACAACGACATCAATCTCCGAACATAGTGGATACTAGGGATCAAGCCCAAACAAAACTAACTCGATTACATGATGAATCTCATCCAACCTACCACCTTCCAGGAATCCTACGAAGGAATTACTCACTCTGGGCAGTGAGCATCATGAAATTAGTGATGGAGGATGGTTTGTGCTGACGAAGACCAGAGATCCCCCTCTCCGGATCCCCTAATTGGCTCCAGATCTGGCCTCCCAATGAAGAACGGGAGGTGGCAGCGGTTCCGTATCGTAAAATACGATGAAACTTCCTCTCCTATTTTTCTCTCCAAAATTAGGATTTTATAGTGCTGGAATTAGGGTCGGTGGAGCCTCGTGGGCCCCGCTACCCACCAGGGCGTGCCCTGGTGCCTAGTGGGCAGCTGCCCCCCCCTCCAGTGGGTCTTGGTTCCAAATATTATTATATATTCCAAAATAATTCTCCAAAAAGTCTCGTCCAATTCAGAGACCTTTTATTACTGCACAAGAACAACCCCATGGTAGTTCTGCTGAAAATAATGTCAATCCGGGTTAGTTTCATTGAAATCATGCAAATTAGATTCCAAAACAAGAGCAAACGCGTTAGAAAAAGTAGATACGATGGATACATATCAACTCCCCTAAACTGAACCCATTGCTTGTCCTCAAGCAATTCAGTTGACAAACTGAAAGTGATAAAGAAAAAGTTTACGAACTCTTTTGTTGTCCTCAAGCATATACTTAAATAGCACCCAAGTTTTCAGCAAAGATCATAACTAACAATGCAAGCAATAACTCTTAGAAATTATATTCACTCATATCATGGCATAATCAACTAGCGAGCAATAATAAAATATTTCAAATGCCAACACTTTGTCAAAACAATCATGATATAACATGACAATAACGGTATCTCGCTAGCCCTTTTTGAGACCCCAAAACATAAATGTAGAGCACCTCCAAAGTTCGAGCAACGACTAATAATTGTAATTCATGGTAGAAGAGATCCATTCATGATGCATTCAACATTAACTATACACAATGCATGAGGGTGACAATAGTGCTCTCAGGACCGGTGCTTGTTTGAGAAGATGATGACTCGACATAAAAGTAAAATAACATGAAAGTAAATAGATAGGCCCTTCGCAGAGGGAAGCAATGATTTGCAGAGGTGCCAGAGCTTGAAGCTTAAATCAGAGCTAAATATAATTTTGGGAGGCATACCCTTCCTGTCAATGTTACGACCAGGAGTTTTCAATTTCTTCCATGCTAAACACATTAGTGGCGGTTCCCAAGAGATATAACTAAGCTTTACTCCCCATCCACTAACAAACACAAACCATGGCTAGCCGAATCCTCGGGTGCCTTCCATACCAACAACAGTCCCAGGGGTGTTTTGTTTAATTATTTGTAATTTTGATTTCGGGACTAGGCATCCCTATTACCAGCCCCTCTCGTGCAGGGATGAGTGAATAAACACTCATCATGAGAATAACCCGCTTAGCATGGAAGATGCTGACCACCCCCTGTCGCTCCATGAGCGGTCCAAGCACACAAAACAGATGTTCATTTAAAATTTTAGAGGTGACACATCCAAATTTAGTTGGAATGGAAGGGTAATACCGCATATAGGTAGATATAGTGGACTCATCTGGAATAACTTTGATGTAAGGATTTTGATGCACAAGCAGTATTCCCGCTTAGTATACGTGAAGGCTAGCAATTAGATTAAGATGCGGACAGCTAGAGAGCGAAAACGGTCATGAACATGCATTATGAATAATCTACATTAAATACTAGCATGAGTAGGATATAAACACCATGAACATAAATATCGTGGAGGCTATGTTGGTTTGATTCAACTACATGCGTGAACATGTGCCAAGTCAAGACACTTGAAACATTCAGAGGAGGATACTGTATCATCATACTACATCACAATCATTTTGATGCATTATGACACTCAAGATAAATCATTATCCACTCCTAGCTACTTAAGCATGGCATGAGCAACTATAATCTCTAATTATCATTGCAAACATGTTTAATAATAATATGTTGAACCATGGATACTGAATTAGATATATTTAAAAAAACAAAAACAAGTTGAGTTCATACCCGCTTTTCCCTACCACGGTCACTTCATCATATATCGTCATTATTGCCTTTCACTTGCACGACCGAATGATATGAAAATAATAATAGTGCTAGAGTGTCATGGGCTAAGCTGGAATCTGCAACATTTTATTCAGAGGATAAGACAAAATAACATGGGCTCTTTGTTAGATCAACAATCATGCATATGAGAGCCACTCAACATTTTCATCGTGTTCTTCCCCTTGGTATGACTCAACAAAAAAGAAAGAAAAAGAATTCCAGAGAAACACACTGAAATATTTTTGGAGTTTTTAGTTTGTCTTGAAAGAAGCAAATTAAAGAAAGAAAAACAAGAAGGAGAAAAACTATTTACATGGGAGAGCTCCCAACAAGTAAAATAAGAAATGAGAAATATTTTTGGGTTTTCTTTTAATACTACAACTAAATTAAACTAGAAAGAAAACCCGAAAAGAAGAGAGAAATATTTTTGGATTTTCTTAAATTTTTCTAAAACACACAAGAAGAAAGCGAGAAAAATAAAACTAACATGGATGATACAATGAAAAAGTGTGGACACCAACAACTGGAATGAAATGCACGAACATGAATGTAATGTCGGTGGAAATACGTACTACCCCAAGCTTAGACTTTTGGACTAGCTTGGTAATCACCACCCGTAGTAACCATCCGGTCCCATGTAGAAGTGTTGTGTTGGCGGCACCCGAGCATCCCACTCCTGGGGCTCCTCCTCCAGTGCTGCCTGAGTGTTCCGGTAGGCAACAATGTCTGCGAACATGACGGTGTATCCGTTCCTAGCATGAGAATCAAACAAAGCAGGTGCAGGTAACGGGATAATATCACGGGTTTTCTCACTGAATTCCAAGTTATAATGAAGAGGCTCTAATAGTTCAGTGTTATCAAGAAAATCATGGTCCACCATCGACCGACGGTCTAAATAAACTCTAGGTAACAAATAACCCTTCTAGCGTATCTGAACATTAAAGTGACTCGCTAAGCGTGTGGCATTAGTACCACCATGGATTTTACCCTTCATTTTGTTAAAGGTCTGATCATTGTGAAGTGCACGACGTAAAATAGCAAGGTCAGGGGCACTGAGTATGTTGCCCTTCTCTCTAGCACTCAAACACTTCGTGATAAATAAATCAAAGTAACTCATAGAAGGAAACTGCAGATTAGTGGTTGTGGCTTTCGACACGCCCCTTTCCTCACCCACAGTTAGGGTGCGGAGGAAGTCCTCAAACTCTGTTGGTCTAGGCTCTCTTAATTCACCGTTAAAGGGAATTAGACATATCTCACAAAACTCGGTGAGAGGTATCTAATGGGTTTCAGAATATAAATTAAACTGCACCGTGATAATCCCCAAGTGCAGGGAATCATCGTAGCAATTCTCAAAGGTGGAAGTGATAAGTATGGAGTGTCGAACCCAAAAGGAGCTAAAGGTAAGATCAATATTCTCTCAAGTCCTATCTGCCACTGATACGACTCTACGTACACCGAACGTTTGCTTCCAACTAGAAACGAGAAATAAAACTACATTGTGGGTATGAAAAGGATAACTTTGCATGGTATCGGAGAGATAAAATATAAAAGTAGGTGATGTTATCATAAAGTTAGAATATATTACTAAATATTATAAATAGCGAGTGTGGAATAATGGTGGATCGGTGTACGGAATTGTCTTAGGCAATTGTTAACAAGACCGGTAGTCGTCATTGCAATTTCATATGAGGGAGAGGCATAAGCTAACATACTTTCTCTTCTTGGATCATATGCACTTATGATTGGAACTGTAGCAAGAATCCACAACTACTAAATATCATTAAGGTAAATCCCAACCATAGCATTAAAGAATCAAGTCCCCTTTATCTGATACGCAACAACCCCCTTACTCGGGTTTATGCTTCTGTCACTCAGGCAACCCACTATAAGAGAATCATGAACGTATTGCAACACCCTACAGCAGGAATCCCTCACGCTTGCACGACACGGAGGGCACAATAGGACAACACCAAAATAAAACATACTACTCATACCAATCTAGATCATCAATCAACCCAAAGATAAAGGATATCTACTCAAAACATCATAGGATGGCAACACATCATTGGATCATAATATGTGGCATAAAGCACCATGTTCAATTAGGGATTACAGCGGGGTTCTGGAGAGTGGACCGCGTAAAAGAGATGAGGATGGTGACGATGATGGTGATGTTGATGAAGACGATCACCGCGGCGATGATTCCCCTCCCGATAGCACTCTGACGCCACTGAGAGAGAGGAGGACAGGTTCTCCCCCTTGTGCTTCCTCGTCCATGGCCTCCCCCTGGATGGGGAGAGGTTCTCCCTCTGGTATTTGGCCTTCATGGTGATGATGGCCCCTCCGGGATCCTCCTCCATAGCCTCCGGTGACGATGGCTCCCTCCGGCAGGGTGCCAAAGAAGGCCTAGATTGATTTCTCGTGGCTACAGAGGCTTGCGGCGGCGGAACTTCCGATCTAGGTTATTTTCTAGAGGTTTGGGCATTTATAGGAGAGGTTGGCATCGAGAACAAGTCAGGGGGCCCCACGGGAAGTCCATGAGGCACAGGGGCGCGTCCCCAACCCTCGTGGGGCCCACGGGACTCCCCTCCGGTAGATTTTTGTTCCAGTATTTTTTATATTTTCCAGAAAAATTCTCTGTTGATTTTCATCACATTCCGAGAACTTTTATTTCTACACAAAAACAATACCACGGTAGTTCTGCTGAAAACAGCGTCAGTCCGGGTTAGTTCTAATCAAATCATACCAAAATCATATAAAACTATTGTAAACATGGCATGAATACTTCATAAATTATAGATATGTTGGAGACATATCAGCATCCCCAAGCTTAATTCCTGCTCGTCCTCGAGTAGGTAAATGATAAAAGAAATAATTTATGAAGTGTGAATGCTAGAAAGTGCATAAATTTGATCAATGATAGATCCAATCACCTTTTCTAGCATCATTATATATCATAATAGTAGCTCAACTGATAAAATTTCTCATGATCAAGTAACAAGCTATTCACATGTTAAAGTATAGATCATAAACTTTCTTGAAAACTAACAAACCGTGCTCTTAGTCATCAAACAATTGCAATTCATCTTATTTTCGGGAAGGGTCTATGTAAGAGCTTTGACTCAGCAAACTCCACATACTGAACTATAGTTTAATCTTTCACAATTTCTAACACTCACGTCATATTTATGGGTTCAAAGTTTTAATCGGACACAGAGAAAGATAGGGGCTTATAGTTTCGCCTCCCAACCTTTTACCTCAAGGGTAATGTGAACAATAATAATTTATGAAAACGTACATCCAAGTGGATATATATATCCGGATCGCTCCAACACAAAGTGCTTGCCAAAGAAAAAGTGTAAAAAGGGAAAGGTGATGATCACCATGACTCTTGTATAAGGGTAGAAGATAAAAGTAAAAGATAGGCCCTTCATAGAGGGAAGCAGAGGTTGTCATGCGCTTTTATGGTTGGATGCACAAAATCTTAATGCAAAAGAACGTCACTTTATATTGCCACTTGTGATATGGACCTTTATTATGCAGTCCGTCGCTTTTATTTCTTCAACATCACAAGATCGTATAAAGCTTATTTTCTCCACACTAATAAATCATACATATTCAGAGAGCAATTTTTATTGCTTGCAACAATGACAACTTACTTGAAGGATCTTACTCAATCCATAGGTAGATATGGTGGACTCTCATGGCAAAACTAGGTTTAAGGATATTTGGAAGCACAAGTAGTATCTCTACTTGGTGCAAAGAATTTGGCTAGCATGAGAGGGAAAGGCAAGCTCAACATGTTGGATGATCCAAGACAATATAACGTTTCGGATATAGGAAAACATAACCCATTAAGTTGTCTTCCTTGTCCAACATCAACCTTTTAGCATGTCATATTTTAATGAGTGCTCACAATTGCAAAAGATTTCCAAGATAGTATATTTATATGTGAAATCTCTCTTCCTTCAATACTCTTTCATGAACTGTTCAAGTGACAATTACGCATTTGCTAACTTCCAATAAGTTTACTACCTATACTTATTATGTGTGAAGTCATTACTCCCCATGTTGTAAGCATATGAAACATATATAAATTCAGATTTATGATATTCAATTCATTCAACCATTTACTCATAGGATATATGTGAAGCACGTGAGTAAATGACAAACTACTCCAAAAAGATATAAGTGAAGTATACTGAGTAGTCAAATAATTAAATAGCCATGGGAGGATTCTTTTTCATTCAAGATTTCAGATCCAATGATTTTATTCAAACGGCAAGTAAAATTGAAAATACGCTCTAAGAAAAACACATATCATGTGACGAATAAAAATATAGCTCCGAGTAAGGTATACCGATAGTTTTGAAGACGAAAGAGGGGATGCCTTCCGGGGCATCCCCAAGCTTAGACGCTTGAGTATTCCTTGAATATTACCTTGGGGTGCCTTGTACATCCAAAAGCTTAGGGTCTTTCCACTCCTTATTCTCCTCATATCGATATCTCACGCAAAGCTTGAAAACTTCAATCACACAAAACTTAACGGAACTTCGTGAGATAGGTTAGTATGATAAATAGTAAACCATTCACTTTGGTACTGTCAAAGACAAGGTTCATAATTGTTCTCAAACAATGCCTACTGTACCATATCATTTATACAATTTATATTAAGAAATATAACCCATAGAAACTAGAATACAAGCAAACTATGAAATGAAAACAGAATCTGTCAGAAAGAGAATAGTCTGTAATGATCTGAACACCAACCATAATTATGCTACTCCAAAAATTCTGAAATAAATTTTTTTTCATGAGGAATTTGTCTATTAATCTTTTGAAAAAAATAATCAACTCAATTGCACTCTTCTGTAAAAAATGGAAGCTAATGTCGTGGGCGCAAAGTTTCTGTTTTTTACAGCAAGATCACATTAACTTTCACCCAAGTCTTCCCAAAGGTCTTACTTGGAACTTTATTGAAACAAAAGCTATAATACATGATTAATACAATATCTTAATCATGATAACACACAAGAACAGTAAGGGTAAATATTGGGTTGTCTCCCAACAAGCGCTTTTCTTTAATGCCTTTTAGCTAGGCATGATGATTTCAATGATGCTCACATAAAAGATAAGGATTGAAACATAAAGAGAGCATCATGAAGAATATGACTAGCACATCTAAACCTAACTCACTTCCTATGCCTAGGGATTTTGTGAGCACAAAATTTATGGGAACAAGAATCAACTAGCATAGGAAGGCAAAACAAGTATAACTTCAAAAGTTTAGCACATAGAGAGGAAACTTGATATTATTGCAACTCCTACAAGCATGTATTCCTCCCTCATAATAATTTTCAGTAGCATCATGAATGAGTTCAACAATATAACCATCACATAAAGCATTCTTTTCATGATCTACAAGCATAGAAATTTTACTACTCTCCACATAAGCAAAATTCTCCTCATTCGGAATAGTGGGAGCAAACTTCTTCTAAATCCACTTTAGATGATAGTATTATTCATACTCCAAAAGATATAAGTGAAGTTCATGGAGCATTCTACAATTAATATAGACTAACCAATATCCAAGCTCAAAATATATAAGTGAAGCACACGAAGCATTCTATATAACCATACTCAAAAGATTTAAGTGAAGCACAAAGAGTAATTCTATAAGATCATACTTAAAAGATGTAAGTGAAGCACACAAAGTATTCTATAAATCAATAAAGGGCTATCTCATACTAGCATGGTTCTTAAAGGAAAATCAAAAACACAAAGGACACAAATTATGTGAACAAAGCAAAAAACCGAGGTATACCGATAATTGTTGAAGAAGGATGGGATGCCAACCGGGGCATCCCCAAGCTTAGATGCTTGAGTATCCTTGAAATATGTACTTGGGATGCCTTGGCCATCCCCAAGCTTGAGCTCTTGCCTCTCTTTATTTTTCTAATATTGATAGCTCCTCGATCTTCGAACACTTCATCCACACAAAACTTTAACAAAAACTTTGTGAGATCCATTAGTGTAATAAAGCAAATCACTACCTTTAGGTACTGTTGCAAACTTATTCCAATTTCATATTAGAACTGTATCTACCGTATTCCAAGTTCACCATGGTTCATACCCCTTGATACTCCCCATAGATTCATAAAAATAAGCGAACAACTAATAGAAAACAGAATCTGTCAAAAATAGGACAGTCTATAGTAATATGGCAGTTTAGTAATATGGCATCTTACTCCACCAATGATGATTCTGCTACTCATGATTCTGCCGCTAATGCATCAAAGCCAAATCCTCAAGCAACAGCTCATCGGGTGATGACTGACCGTGAGCTTCTTCTTAGTCTTCACCAGAAGGTGGATCGAAACCACAAATGGGTTAAGCGTCAGTTTGGTTCTATTCTTCACAACATGACTGCTACACACAATGCAGTGAAGAAAAACCATTACTACCTCCATGAAGTCTTCGGTCGCACCTGGGCTGTTTTCTCACATCTTTATGGTGAAGATGATCTGAATCAAATGGGTTTCAAGCAGGACTTTGAATGGTCTCAGCCGCCACCGGCGAAGAAATTCAAGAATACTAAAGTTCCTTCCTTGGTGGCCAGCTCATATTCTTCATCACGCGAAACCGATGAGCATGAAGACTTGGACGACACTACGGCAGGCCGTACAACAACAAACGACCCCAACAACGATGGCGCTCCTCCTTCAACTTGATATTCTTCAGGGGCATTAGTCCTCATTTTTCGTCCCTTTTAGTCATTTGATGACAAAGGGGAAAAAATTTGAGTTAGTCTTCAAGCGGGTCTACTTATATGGGCGTTTTTTTTCGAAGTTACAACTCTCGTTCTTTTGAGACTTTATTCGATCGAGTTGTAAACTTAAACTCTATGGTGGTCTGATACTTTTGCTGAGTTTTTCTGCATGCTTATTCCTCATTAATGTTAATGCACGCATGCTGAATTACATCAGTCACCATATTTCTTCATGCATTTCAAATTCTTCATATTATATGTTAAATGCGTGTATGCATTACAAGATATAGGGGGAGATCTCCATGATTCTACTATTCAAAGTGTGCATTGCTTCAAAAGCAAATTCATCACTATGCACATCTTCAGGGGGAGTTCTTCTATATCTTGCAATCAAATTCCTCAATATCAGTATTTACACTTCATATGTTTATCACCTTTGAAAACTTAACCTATATTGTCATCAATCACCAAAAAGGGGGAGATTGTAAGTGCATCTAGTGCCCCTTAGTGATTTTGGTGCATTGAAGACTTATAGGTTAAGGGAATGATGTGTTTGTGAGTATACATGTAAGTCTATGAGAATTTTGATATTTATAGAGAAAGTCGACCCCTAAAAATGAAGTTCTTCGACTGAAGACTTTGGATTTCCGAAGACTTTGAAAGTGAAGAAATTGGTGTGATCCTGAAGACTTGGTATTCCTTCGAGGAACATGAAGCATGAAGACTTTTGTTTTCGTAGTTTCTTTTTTCTCTTTCTTGAGTCATAGGAAACACCATACTGTTAAAGGGGGTCGAGGAAATACTAAGGAAAAATTTCCAAGTGATGCTCAACTCAAATCCTACACCGACCAATCCCTTCGAATGAAGCCATTGGAAATCTCATACAGCTCAGTCAATTTCTTCAGTGCTAGAGACGAAGTTCTTATGGTCTTTGACGAATTTGTTTCTGACTGAGGAGTTAGGAATTCGCCAGTGCGGATTGCCTACAAAGTGAGGAACATGATAGCCCTGAGGAATTTGATATTCAAAATTCTGACCGTTGTTGTGCTATGCGCTAGCTGTCCTAAAATATCTACCCACCTAACGGTCATATCCTTGAAGGGCATTTATGTCTTATCATGTCGAGCTGCTCCCTAGGATATAAATAGCCACCCCCTACAACCACTAGCTGGTTGGCTGCTCCGAGAGAAATCGACACTTGTCATTTGTGTAAGTGCATCTAGTGCTCCTTAGTGATTTTGGTGAATTGAAGACTTATAGGTTAAGGGACTGATGCATTTGTGAGTGTACACAGGTCTATAAGTCTATGAGGAGTTTGATATTTACAGAGAAAGTCGACCCCTAAAAATGAAGTTCTTCGACTGAAGACTTTGGATTTCTGAAGACTTTCTGAAGACTTTGAAAGTGAAGAAATTGGTGCAATCCTGAAGACTTGGTATTCATTCGAGGAACATGAAGCGTAAAGACTTTTGTTTTCGTAGTTTCATTTTCTCTTTCTTGAGTCATAGGAAACACCGTACTGTTAAAGGGGGTCGAGGAAATACTAAGGAAAAATTTCCAAGTGATGCTCAACTCAAATCCTACACCTACCAATCCCTTTGAGTGAATCCATTGGAAATCTCATATAGCTCAGTCAATTTCTTCAGTGACAGAGACGAGGTTCTTCTGGTCTCTCAGGAATTTGTTCTAACTGAGGAGTGAGGAATTCGCCAGTGCGGATTGCCTACATAGTGAGGAACATGATAGCCCTGAGGAATTTGATACTCAAAATTCCGACCATTGCTGTGCTATGCGCCAGCTGTCCCAAAATATCTACCCACCTAACGGTCATATCATTGAAGGGCATTTATGTCTTATCATGTCGGGCTGCTCCCTAGGCTATAAATAGCCGCCCCCTACAACCACTAGCTGGTTGGCTGCTCCAAGAGAAACTGACACTTGTCATTTGAGAGCATCCCATCCTCTGAGGACTTTGAGTGAAAATCATCAAGTGAGGAAAACCCAAAACCCAAACACCTACAAACCCAAAGTGATTAAGCATCACTGAAGAGATTGATCCTGCGTGGATCCGACACTTGTTACCTTTGAAGACTCTGCATCTTCCAGACAGTTAGGCGTCATGGTATAGAGCATCCAGGAGAAAATTGTGGATCGCCGAGTGACCAAGTCTGTGAAGGTTTGGAAGTCACCTGGAGACTTACCTCGAGTAATTGGGCGAGGTCTGTGTGACCTTAGCTCAAGGGGAATACGGTGAGGACTGAGTGTTCTGGACTGTGTGTTCAGAATTGGGTGTCCGGGTTTGTGTGTCCTCAGGTTTAAATACCTAGCCACCCTAACCAGACGTACAACTGTCACAACAGTTGGAACTGGTCTACCAAATCATTGTCTTCGCCATGCTACCTGGTTCCATTTCCTCAACCCTTTCATTTCCTCATTTTTGTGTTGTGAGCTTGTTCATATCTATTTGAAGACTTTGACTAAAGACTTTCTCTATTTTCTCAGTTCAATTTCTTCAGTCTATTTGTCTTCATCCTGTGTTATCCTGTATTTACGCTTTCTGTACTCTCTGCTTGTTTTCATTTCTTCATGAAAACCATGCTCATGCACTGTTAAGTTTATTTCTGAGTACATAATCCTCTGCAAGTAGTTCTTCACTCAGGAATTTCCTCACCTTGAAATTACTCAGTGAAGAATTCATAAAAATCGCCTATTCACCCCCCTCTAGTCGATATAACGCACTTTCAACTGGTAACAGAGCAAGGTAATCCCTTGTTCTGTGTGTGAAAGTGCGTTATATTGACTAGAGGGGGGTGAATAGGCGATTTTTATGAAAGTCTTCAGAACATAGAAGTTTTGAAGACAAATGATAAAATTAAACCAATTACCACGCAGCGGAAGGTAGACTACACTAGGCAAACCATTGTCAAGTATTCAATGAAGTGAAAGCACAAAGACTAATAGCAGCTAGGTAGTAAGGATCAGGTAGGAAGATATTGTGAAGCCAAACAGAACACGCAGTCACTCAGTGAAGACAAATGATTATGCAAACATACAATGACTTCACAAGGAGTAACAGTAAGTAAAGGGAAGTGAAGATGAAACCAGTGACTCGTTGAAGACAATGATTTGTTGGACCAGTTCCAGTTGCTGTGACAACTGTTCGTCTGGTTGGAGCAGCTAGGTATTTAAACCATAGGACACACAGTCCCGGACACCCAGTCCTGAACACGCAGCTCAGGACACCCAGTCCTCACCGTATTCTCCTTGAGCTAAGGTCACATAGACCTCGCCCAATCACTCTGGTAAGTCTTCAAGGTAGACTCCCAAACCTTCACAGACTTCGTTCATCGGCAATCCACAATGTCTCTTGGATGCTCATAATGCGACGCCTAACCGGCTGGAGGATGCACAGTCCTCAAGTGTAATAAGTCTTCAGATCACACAGACAAGAAGACTTAAGTGATGCCCAATTCTCTCTGGCTCTGGTGGTTAGGGCTTTATCCTCGCAAGGAATTCTCTCTCAAAGGCTTCGAGGTGGGTTGCTCTCAAACGACAAAAGCCGTACTTTCAATCTGAGCAGCCAACCATTTATGGTTGTAGGGGGTGGGCTATTTATAGCCACTTGGCAACCCGACCTGATTTGTCTGAAATGACCCTGGGTCACTAAGGAACTGACACGTGTTCCAACGGTCAGATTTCAAACTCACACGGCAACTTTACTTGGGCTACAAGCAAAGCTGACTTGTCCGACTCTGGACAAGATTCGCTCTCATAGTCTTCACTCGAAGACATAGGTTTTTTGGTTTAGGCATCACTTCAGTCATTCTGACTGGTTCTCTTGGACCCCACTTAACAGTACGGTGGTTCCTATGACTCAACACAAAAGAAAAAGAACTACGAAAGATCTAAGTCTTCGAGCTCCATAGGCTTCATATCGTGTCTTCTCTTGTCATAGTCTTCAATGTGAATATCTTCATATACCACCTTTGACTTCAATGTCTTCATACATTTTTAGGGGTCATCTCTGGTAGTAAAACCGAATCAATGAGGGACTTCTACCTGTGTTATCCTGCAATTCTCACAAACACATTAGTCCCTCAACTAGGTTTGTCGTCAATACTACAAAACCAACTAGGGGTGGCACTAGATGCACTTACAATCTCCCCCTTTTTGGTGATTGATGACAAACTAGTTGAAGTTTTCAACGAGGAATATAATCTATGTAATTGTAAAGGATAAGGAATTGTCTTCATAAGTTGCAAGGGCTCCCCCTGAAGATGTGCATATAAGTTAATTTGCTTTTGGAATGCAAACGCACATGGCAGGTTGTACTTGTGGAGATCCACTTCAACTTATGATGACAATCCACTATGCATGTCAAAGTATATGAAGATAATGACATGCATAACAGAAAATGGACGTCTGCAGAATGAGCTAAGTGCTGAATTTATCATCGCACATGCGGAATTTATCTTCGCAAAACAAGGTGGAAAATAAGTAGCAAACGACCATCTAGTTTAAGTGTTACAACTCATAAGAACCAAATGTAGCAAAAACAAGAGTTGTAAGCACGAAGCAAAATATAGAGCACCCGACCATATGGACCCGCTTGAAGACTATCCATCTCATATGCTTCTCCCCCTTTTGTCAGTAATGACCAAAAAGGTTTGAAGACATAGAGCCTCTACTCGTTCCCATGAGGAGTAGGTGAAGTAGCAGGGTTGTTGGTGTTGTTTGGTGGTGCAGAAGAGCTTGGATGTGCTGAAGGAGGTGGCGATGAAGTAGCATCGTCTTCTTCCTCAATAATTCTGGCAGTCACTGTGGCAGCAGAGGAAGAGAACTCAGAGTCTTCAAGTGATGGAGTTCCTAGCAACACAGCCCTTCGAGGAGGTGTGGAGTCAAACTTGAATCTCTCAGTGAAGCCATCCTCTTGAAGATCAGCTTCAGAACACATCATCGTGGGCCCTTTCCATGTGCGGCGACAGGTTTCATGGGCAACAAAAGAATTCTTGGTGGCAAGATTTCGAGTGCGATTAACATCCACCAAGAGGCTTTTCATCTGACGCTTCAGCCAGTCATGATGCCTATCCTGTTTCTGATGTAGAGCCACAAGAAGCTCTCGGTCGTTGAGAACACGAGTGCACTTCTTGGGTCTTGGAGTAGTGGCACTGTCAGTGGCTTCAGTGGAAGCAGGGTGTGGTGCACGTGTAGTGCCAGCCAAAGGATACACCCTAGAAACTGCTTCAACTCCGTCAACGTTCTGAGTAAAACTCTGATGTTCTGCATTCTGAAGACTTAGAGGTTGCTTGGCAGGCTCAGAATATATGGCTTTAGTAGACATGTCCATGTCAGGCAAGAAGATCCGATGGTTGCGGGTTGAGGGCTGATACGAGATGGCGGAGTGTAGCTTGATCAGCCGCATGACCCAAGGGGCGTAGAACTTCAAACCAAACAAATCAATGCCTGATGCAGCAAGTTGGCGTATGAAGAAGTCCTGGGCATTGAAGCATTTGCCATGAAGTATATAGAAGACCAAAGTCTTCATTGCACCCTGAAGCTTGGCATTTGGAGAGTGCCCTTTGATAGCCAGAGAGTTCGCCTGATGATGTGATAGATGGTTCTTGGCAGGTACTCAAGGTATTCAACGAAGAACTCTGTGGGATAAGCAGCATCTTGGGGCAATGGCTTCATCATGCTGAGCATCTGACTCATATCAGGTTCTGGCCGCCGAAAGATGCTCTCAATAGCTTCAGTATGCAGCTGACAACCTTGCTCGAAGAGATCGCCAGGAGTGGGCAAGCCAGTGAGCTCAATGATGTCAAATGCATTGGCTTCGTGATGAACGTTGCCAGTCATCCACTCCAGGACCCAAGTCTTCGGATCTCTGTTGTACCCTCTGACGTGAAGTGTGGCATAGAATTGAAGCAGCAGCTCTTCATTCCAATGCTCTTCGTCAGTAATGAACTGCAACAGTCCAACTTCCTTGAAGCAATCTAAAGCTTCTTCCAGACAGGGCAGGCCAGCTATAGCTTCAACGTCAAGGCGCTTGTGTGGGAAGATGCGACCTTGGTTGGAAAGAATGCAAGGGTAATAGCTTCGCTGAGGATAGCTCCTGAACCGATCAGATGATATCCTTTCCCTTGAGTAGGGGTTCCTGGAGCTATTGAAGAACGTGTTGTCTGCCCTGAAGCCATTGATGTTGAAGGAGCCAGGTGCTGATGCAGGACCTGGAAACATTGGCAGTCTTGGGATTGGCTTCTGGACCTGAGGCCTGTGCTCAACATGATAGTCGAATTGGGGACCGGCAGCAGACTCAGGAACAGAAGTTGCGGGATCAGTGGCTTTGCTGTCTTCTGAAGCTTTTGCTGGGGAGGGATCCAGATTAGCTTCATTCATGGTTGTGGCAGCCTCACGATTTTCATCCTCCACTTGACTAGCTGGAGGGTCGGTCACAAGCACATTCTCCTGGAGAACTGCTTCTTGGTGGGACAGGGGAGTGGTATCTTGTGGGACTCCTTCTTCTGCGCTGATGCAGCCGGAATGTCTTCAGCAGAGACTTGAGGCCTTGGACCTTTGTGAAGCCTGCGGAGCGTAGACGACGCCTGTGGAGTTGGAGTGGGCTGGCACTCATAGTCTTCTTCCTCTTGTGGGCGATCCGCCCATGAAGCATCCTGTGCAATTGGCGTCAGTGGACGACCAATGCTGATGAGTTCGCTGTTTTCAAACTGAGGAAGGACTGCACCATCGACTACATTGTCATGATGACCAATGTCTTCAGCAGCGAAGGGATCAGCTGCTGGAATGTCTTCAGCTTCATGAGCCTTTGTGGAAGTAGGCTCATGAATTGTCAGTTGTCGTTCAACTTTAGGATAGACCATAGAAATGGGTTCAACTATCAAGGGCTTTGTGGAAGCAGCCCGAGCTTTCTTGGTCTTCCTCTTCTTCTTGGAGGGGGCAGTAGGAGAGGCTTCAGAGTGTTTCCTCTTCCTGGCTTCAGCCTCAGCAGTCCTTGTCTTCTTGAGCTCTGAAGCTGTTGACCGGCTTTTTGGCATCGAGCCAGTCAGTCTAGTTGGGAAGACAATCGGAACTGCTTCTTGCCTTGGTGCATCAGGTTCAGCCGTAGCAGGCTTCTTCTTCTTCTTTGCGGCCATCCTGGGGTCGATGCCAGGACGCCCAAGTGCCTTGCGCTTCTCAGCCTCATTATAGGCTTGCACACATCTGTCCGCCAGAGTCTTCATGCGCTCACGCGAACCCTGAGCTTCTGCACGCTTCTTCACAAAGGCTTCCTTGAGCTCGTGCATCATTGTCTTGAAGTTCTTCACTTCTTGCACGCTGAGCTTGGCCATATGCTTCTTGAACTGAGCCTTTTCATAGTCAATCTTCTGCTTCAGTTCAACAATGCGCTGGGCAATAGCAAGTTCTGAAGCAATGGCGCCTTGGAAGGCGACACTAAGGCCAATGGGTAGCTGCAGATCTTCAAAGCTGATGTTTGGCGTGTCAAACCACTCGTCAATGAAGTTGTGGATGATGGTGACATCAAAGAGAGGCAGATCATTGAAGATTTCTGCTTCTTCTTTGCTCTTGATGAGTTGCTCAAGAGCGTCATCTGCAAGATCTTCATCACTTGACAAATCAATGTCACCATTGCGCAGAATGGCAGCAGCTGTTAGCTCTTTGCCAGTGTGAGATAGAGGCATCTTGGCCTTCTGGGGCTTGGAGACGCGTGATAAGTCTTCAGACTGCACACTGTCTTCAGGAGGTGCGGTTGCCAGTGGCTTCGCCCTTGAGATTTTTGGTGAAGGGGCCGGCTTTGAAGCTTTTGGCTTCTTCAACTGCTTTGGCTTTGGCACTGCAGGCGCGTCATCAGACTCAGTGTCAGCTGCAGGCTCATTCACTGCAGTCCCTTGAACCAAGATGTAGGTGATGAGGCCTTCAAGGTTGGCGAAAGGACCGATGACATTGGGTTCTGCATGTCGTGTGCCATCTGCCCTTGGAGATGAGGGACCAGGGTTGAAGTCTAACCCAAAAGTCTTCTTGTTCTGCTTCGCTGAGTTCTGAGCAAACTGGAAGTGGCCCTTGAACAGTTTGTCGTCATGACACCATAGCAGTGACGACGAGTGTGCATCAGCAGGCTGTGGTCCACGGACCATGCATGGATAGAAGCCTTGAGAAATGGCTTCATCTCTGGACCTGGGTAGAAGATTCTTGAATAGGATGTCTCCCCACGGTCTCTTGATGGCGTTTTTCTCAGCATACTCCTGGGTCACAAATCTGTATTTGAACCATTGTTCTGCCCAATATCTTCGAATCCATTGGATTCGGGTCTTGCGCTGACTGTAATCCTCTTCAGGATCTGTCTTGTACATTTCTGAGAGTTCATCTGGCAGATCTCTGGAGGTCTCACCACGACGCTTTCTTCCACCCTTCCTTGCTGCTTTCTCTGAAGCCATAAACTTTAACCTGAAAGGCTTCAAGACGTTCAAAGGCTTCAAAGGTTTTCGTTAGCTGGACCAACAGGAACTGGCTTCGGGAGAATTTATGTGATGCTGTAAGAATTCTGCAAATGAATGCAGACTATGAGAACCAAAGGATTCTCCCACGAACATGGACCCGTGACAGCATTAAGGTGCGAGGGAAGAGGAAGAGGTCATATGCATTCTCAGAAGATTTTGAAGATAAATCAGTTTAGAAGACATTGACCTCATCGTGCGAAGACATTCACTCACAGATAAGAAGTTGGTTCCAGATTTGTACGAATCCACAAATCAGTACAAGTGAGGAATCTAACTACTTTGTGAAGCACAAGTGAATATACTAGGCATGTTATGTGATGTAGTATGAGAAAGATCTAGCTTGTGTGAACAGAAACTGCTTGTGGTAGAAAGTGACAAATCCATAGGATCAATGGTGCTGTAAAAAAGAGGAAGTTTTATTTACCACACTAAGAACTGCTAGACGGAGTGTAAGATGAGGCCGAGCAGTTCGATCTTCCGTGCCCTAACTTGGCGACGGAGGACACCTACGGCGACGGGGGAGAGGACGATGTCCGCGGTCGGCGTGAAGACGGCGTCAGAGAGGTTGCGCCAGCGAAGCGCTTCGTCGCCGGCGTCGTCGAGGGCTAGTGGTGGCTCTAGGGTTCGTGCGAGGGTGGAAGAAGAGATAATGACCGCTGTGAGTGTGTATTTATAGGTACAGGGGCGGCACTGTGCTATTACTCAGGTGCCCCTGGCGATTCGCATCTGAGGAACACGTGGCCATTATGCGGAATTTTGGGGTTTGTTCCACGTCCCACGCACGCCTGGATTGTCGGGTGGTCGTTCCTACTTCT
This sequence comes from Triticum urartu, assembly GCF_003073215.2. Classification (NCBI taxonomy): domain Eukaryota; kingdom Viridiplantae; phylum Streptophyta; class Magnoliopsida; order Poales; family Poaceae; genus Triticum; species Triticum urartu. The sequence continues at coordinate 412,538,216 of NC_053023.1, forward strand.
CCGGATTTCATGTGGAGGAATGAGCATTGAAAACGGACTTAATGGTTGTCTATGTATCTTCTGCTGACAAGGACGCAGAGAAGACATTCGACAGTTTCAATAGAATGCATATGACTTGGAGAGATAGAGCTTGAGATAGAAAGCATAGAGAGGTTAGGGTCCGATCACATTCACTTAGTTCGAAAGATTCAACACGAAGACATAGCTATAAGTGAATGCTATAGAGGACAAAACACTAGTATATATATATATAATCAACATAGTGATGATAATCATGAAAATATGTTGAGATCGAAGCCAAACCAAATGTGAAGACATTGCAAGGTAACGCCATGAGTGAAACACTTCAAAATAGAACATTTGGTGGTGGCGTTACCCACCGTATAGGAAGTATTAGACCCAGAGACGACGCACAATTATCGTGGCGCTCCGAAGTTAAATTCCACATTAATGTATTCACACTTAGAATGTATGTCTTCATTGATTGAAGATATACTTTACTTCGTGTGTTGCACATCTAAGTCATCAATATGCATAAGGGTTAGGATGTGTGCCTGATCACAGGACATTTGAGGATTCCAGGATATTTAGCTCACACCGTAACTTGCAAAACCTCTTCTCATCCAAGGGCTTGGTGAAGATATCTGCCAATTTCTCTTCAGTGTTGACGTGTATGATATCAATGTCTTCCTTCACAACATGATCTCTGAGAAAGTGATGATGAATTTCAATGTGCTTTGTCTTCGAGTGCTGAACTGGGTTGTTGGCAATCTTGATGGCGCTTTCGTTGTCGCAGTAAAGTGGCACTTGCTTCAGATGAATGCCATAGTCCTTGAGTGTTTGCTTCATCCACAGAAGCTGAGCGCAGCAAGATCCAGCAGCAATGTATTCAGATTCAGCAGTGGAGAGAGATACACAGTTCTGCTTCTTTGAAGACCAACATACAAGTGATCGTCCCAGAAAGTGACATGTGCCTGATGTAGACTTGCGATCAACTTTGTCACCAGCATAATCAGCATCCGAGAATCCAACCAGATCAAACTCTGAGCCCTTTGGATACCATAATCCTAGAGTTGGGGTGTGAGCCAAATATCGAAGAATTTGCTTCGTAGCTAAGTGATGTGACTCCTTTGGTGCCGCTTGAAATCGAGCACACATGCAAACACTAAGCATAATATCTGGCCTAGATGCACATAGATAAAGTAAAGAACCAATCATGGAGCGGTATACCTTTTGATCGAACTCTTTACCATTGTCGTCAGGACCCAGATGATGTTTGGCTGGCATTGGTGTTGTGAAGCCTTTGCAGTCTTGCATACCGAACTTCTTCAGGCAATCTTTGAGATACTTCTCTTGAGATATGAAGATGCCATTGCGTTGTTGTCGTATTTGAAGACCAAGGAAGAACTTCAGCTCCCCCATCATGGACATTTGATATTGCTCTTGCATCATATATCCAAACTCTTCACTGTACTTCTGATTGGTGCAGCCGAAGATAATGTCATCCACATATATTTGGCACACAAACAGTTCACCATCATATGTCTTCGTGAAAAGAGTGGGATCTAGGGAACCAGGTATGAAGCCTTTGCTCTTCAGGAAGTATTTGAGTGTGTCATACCAGGCCCGAGGGGCTTGTTTGAGGCCATACAATGCCTTGTTGAGCTTGTATACCATGTCAGGATGTTTTGGATTTTCAAAGCCAGGCGGTTGTGCAACATACACTTCTTCTTCAATCTTGCCATTGAGAAAGGCACTCTTCACATCCATTTGATATAGAAGTATGTTATGATGATTTGCATAGGCCAGCAGTATGCGTATGGCTTCAAGTCTAGCCACAGGAGCAAATGTTTCATCGAAGTCAATGCATTCCACTTGAGTATATCCTTGAGCAACGAGACGAGCTTTGTTTCTGACAACTTGACCATGCTCATCTTGCTTGTTGCGGTATATCCATTTGGTGCCTATTATATTGTGCTTCCGTGGATCAGGACGCTTAACCAGTTCCCATACATTATTCAGCTCAAACTATTGAAGCTCTTCTTGCATAGCTTGAATCCATTCAGGTTCCATGAAGGCTTCTTCAACTTTCTTGGGTTCTGATATTGAGACGAATGTGAAGTGCCCACAGAAATTTGCTAGCTGAGTTGCCCTTAAACGAGTGAGTGGACCAGGTGCATTGATGCTATCAATTATTCTTTCAATCTGCACTTCATTGGCAACGCGAGGATGTACAGGGCGAAGACTTTGCTCTTGCTGTTCATTGTCATTGTTGGAAGGAATGTCTTCAGGCTGAGCATTGTCTTCATGTTGATCAGGTGCTGAAATGATAAGTTCTTCTTCAGGATGAGCTTCAGAAGGTATAATTTCTCTAGTTCCCATTAGCTTGATTGATTCACTGGATGGAACTTCATCTAGCACATTTGGCAGCTGCTCTGTTTGTGAACCGTTGGTCTCATCGAACCGCACATCCACTGTTTCAACCAATTTGTAATGAAAGATATTGAAGACTCTGTAGGAGTGCGAATCCTTTCCATATCCAAGCATAAAACCCTCATGTGCTTTTGGTGCAAATTTTGAGGTGTGATGTGGGTCCTTGATCCAGCACCTTGCGCCAAATACTCTGAAGTAACTGACATTTGGCTTCTTGCCAGTAAGGAGCTCATAAGATGTCTTGTTTAGTAGCTTGTGAAGATAAACACGATTGATTGTATGGCATGCAGTATCAATGGCTTTGGGCCAAAATTTTCTTGGGGTCTTGTATTCATCTAGCATCGTTCTGGCCATCTCAATTAGTGTTCTGTTCTTGCGTTCGACGACGTCATTCTGCTGTGGCGTGTACGGGGCTGAGAATTCATGTGTGATGCCCAAGGTATCAAGATATGTATCAAGGCCAGTGTTCTTGAATTCAGTGCCATTGTCACTTCTGATGTGCTTTATCTTGGCGCCAAAATTGTTCATAGCTCGATTGGCGAAGCGTATGAAGACATCCTGCACTTCAGTCTTGTAAAGGATTATGTGCACCCAAGTATATCTAGAATAATCATCAACAATAATGAAGCCATAGAGGCAAGCAGTAGTAGTTAGAGTTGAGTAATGAGTGGGACCCAAAAGATCCATGTGAAGCAGTTCGAAGGGTCGAGTAGTAGTCATGATTGTCTTCGAGGGATGTTTGGCCCTCGTCATCTTCCCTGCTTCACAGGCACCGCGTAAGTGGTCTTTCTTGAACTTGACGCCCTCGATGCCTATGACATGCTTCTTCTTCGCAAGGGTGTGGAGGTTCCTCATGCCAGCATGTCCAAGCCTCCGATGCCAGAGCCAGCATTCTGAAGCCTTTGCTAGAAGACATACTGCAAGCTGTGGCCCTGCTGAGAAATCTACCACGTACAAATCATCTTTTCGATACCCTTCAAACACTAGAGACTTGTCAGATTCCATTAGTACAAGGCAACGATATTTTCCAAACATTACGATCATGTTCAAATCGCAAAGCATTGAGACAGACATTAAGTTGAAGCCAAGGGATTCAACAAGCATGACTTTATCCATGTGTTGATCCCTTGAGATTGCAACTCTACCTAGACCCAATACCTTACTTTTACCAGTGTCAGCAAATGTGATGTGGCTCTTGTCGGATGGACGTAAGGTTGAGTCCATAAGAAGACTTCTTTTGCCAGTCATGTGATTTGTACACCCACTGTCAATAATCCATTCTGAAGACGCTGGTGTCGTACCCTACAGTGCAGTTAGGGGGATAGGCTTCACCAAGAGCATTGTGAAGCAAAAACATTTGACGAACCAGTGGGTTATGAAAGCTTAAATCCAGGTTAGGACTAATAGGGAGAGTAGCAAGCGATTCAGGTACGAAGTACATAGTAAGACCATTTGGGCATTTGATCTTGCACCCTACAAGATGTTTAAGGTCCCCAGCAATAGCGTTAGACGATTTTGGTTTTCTGCTGGAGACCTTTCCCTGCAAAAGAGAGTTAAGCCTTCTTAACCACCCACATCTTCAAGGGTGGCTTAGAAGCAATAAGTCTAAGTGCAGCATCTGAGAATTTTGGCTTTGAAGCCTTAGCAAACAGTCTTGCAGGCGGACAATAGTACTCATAAGAATAAGCATAATAGTTCTTGGTCTTATGAACATGGCGGTTTCATGAACCGCTCTCATATTCATATGCCTGAGTATGATTTCCCTGCAAAACATTTGCGTTAGTGCGACTCGGGTGAGTCCTTTGTCTGTATGAAGCCTTTGGACCGTATGAAGCCTTTGGTCTGAGGTTTGTCTTCTTCACGTGAGGTGTCATGAAGACATTCACAGGAAGATTTTCCAGACACCTTTTCGGAACCCAGATCTTCTTCATAGGCAGTCCATTCCTGCAGTTAGTACCAATGTACCTGTCAAACACTTCACCATTCTGATTCTTAAACAGTATATAGTTTGCATCAAAGGATTCATCAATGATAATGGGGTTAGCACAAGTGAAGCCAGTTAGATTGGATGGATTTGCTGAAGGTTCCTTTGCAGCAATCCACATGGTTTTGGGGTATTGCTCAGGTTTCCAGTAAGAGCCATCTGCATTCATTTTCCTCACGAACCCTACACCCTCTTTCCTAGGGTTTCGGTTCAGAATCTACTTTTTCAGGACATCACATAGCGTCTGATGCCCTTTAAGACTTTTGTACATCCCTGTTTCAAGCAATGTCTTCAACCTAGCATTCTCATCAGCAATGGCGGTGGTATCCTCAGCAGAGGGGTTAGTTACCACATCAACAGTTGAAGATATTGCAACAACAGTAGCAGTAGAACATTCAGCAATAGAATTAGCATTATCACGCTCAATGCATTTAAGACATGGTGGTTCAAATCCTTCCTGAGCGGGACTGATCTGTTTGGCGCGAAGTGACTCGTTTTCCTTTTGAAGATCTTCATGAACCGCTCTCAATTTCTCAAGATCTTGCTTCCTTTGAAGATAATCATAGGAAAGCTTTTCATGAGTTGTTGAGAGAGTTTCATGACGACTTTCAAGTTCCTGATACTTAACGTGAAGATTTTTTATGTCTTCAATTAAGGATTCATATCAAGTCATTTCAGCACCTAACAGATCATCGCTTCTGTCTAACAGTTTTTGAATATGTTCCATAGCTTTCTGTTGTTCAGTTGCAATTTTAGCAAGTGTTTTGTAGCTAGGTTTTGAACCACAATCAGAGTCATCGTCACTAGATGTTTGATAGTGATTAGTGCGTGTGTTTACCCTGGCACCGCGTGCCATGAAGCAGTAGGTAGAAGCGGAGTAGTCCTTGTCATTTGCATCGGTGTCGGTGATGAAGTCATTGTCTTCAGTGTTGAAGATGGACTTGGCAACGTATGCTGTAGCCAGACTTGCGACGCCTGAGTCGGATTCCTCCTCAGACTCCACCTCCGCCTCCTCAGAAGTAGACTCCTCCTCTGAATCCATTTCCTTGCCAACAAACGCACGTGCCTTGCCAGATGAGCTCTTCTTGTGTGATGAAGACTTTGAGGAAGACTTGGAAGAAGACTTTGAGTATTTCTTCTTCTTCTTGTCGTCAAAGTCATATTCCTTGCTCCTCTTCTTCTTTTTGTTCTCATTGTCCCACTGTGGACACTCAGAGATGAAGTGGCCAAGTTTCTTGCACTTGTGACATGTTTTCTTCTTGTAGTCATGAGCAGGAGCTTCATCATTCCTTGAACTTGATCGGGAAAACTTTCTGAAGCCTTTCTTCTTGGTGAATTTTTGGAACTTCTTGACAAGCATAGCAAGGTCCCTTCCAATGTCTTCAGGACCATCAGAACTGCTGTCAGATTCTTCTTCAGATGAGGAGACAGCTTTTGCCTTCAAGGCACGAGTTCGCCCATAGTTTGGACCGTAGATATCTCTTTTCTCCGAAAGCTGAAACTCATGTGTGTTGAGCCTCTCAAGTATGTCAGACGGATCGAGTGTCTTGAAATCAGGACGTTCTTGAATCATCAGGGCCAGGATGTCAAACGAACTATCAAGTGATCTCAGCAGCGTCTTGACGACTTCGTGTTTGGTAATCTCAGTGGCGCCGAGGGCTTGAAGCTCATTTGTGATGTGAGTGAGTCGGTCAAATGTGTGCTGGACATTCTCATTGTCATTTCGCTTGAAGCGGTTGAAGAGGTTGCGAAGGACACTGATTCGCTGATCTCTCTGGGTTGAGATGCCTTCATTGACCTTGGAGAGCCAGTCCCAGACCAGCTTGGATGTCTTCAAAGCACTCACACGGCCATACTGTCCTTTGGTCAGATGACCACAGATGATATTCTTGGCAGTAGAGTCCAGTTGAACGAATTTCTTGACATCAGCAGCAGTGACACCTTCTCCAGCCTTGGGAACGCCGTTCTCGACGACATACCATAGGTTGACGTCAATGGCTTCAAGATGCATGCGCATCGTATTCTTCCAGTAGGGATATTCAGTTACATCGAAGACGGGGCACGCAGCGGAGACTTTAATTATCCCTGCAGTCGACATAGCTAAAACTCCAGGTGGTTAAACCGAATCACACAGAACAAGGGAGCACCTAGCTCTGATACCAATAGAAAGTGCGTTATATCGACTAGAGGGGGTGAATAGGCGATTTTTATGGAAGTCTTCAAAACATAGAAGTTTTGAAGACAAATGATAAAATTAAACCTATTACCATGCAGCAGAAGGTAGACTACACTAGGCAAACCATTGTCAAGTATTCAATGAAGTGAAAGCACAAAGACTAATAGCAGCTAGGTAGTAAGGATCAGGTAGGAAGATATTGTGAAGCCAAATAGAACACGCAGTCACTCAGTGAAGACAAATGATAGTGCAAACATACAATGACTTCACAAGGAGTAACAGTAAGTAAAGGGAAGTGAAGATGAAACCAGTGACTCGTTGAAGACAATGATTTGTTGGACCAGTTCCAGTTGCTATGACAACTGTACGTCTGGTTGGAGCGGCTAGGTATTTAAACCTTAGGACACACAGTCCCGGACACCCAGTCCTGAACACGCAGCTCAGGACACCCAGTCCTCACCGTATTCTCCTTGAGCTAAGGTCACATAGACCTCGCCCAATCACTCTGGTAAGTCTTCAATGTAGACTCCCAAACCTTCACAGACTTCGTTCACCGGCAATCCACAATGTCTCTTGGATGCTCAGAACACGACGCCTAACCGGCTGGAGGATGCACAGTCCTCAAGTGTAATAAGTCTTCAGATCACACAGACAAGAAGACTTAAGTGATGCCCAATTCTCTCTGCCTCTGGTGGTTAGGGCTTTATCCTCGCAAGGAATTCTCTCTCAAAGGCTTCGAGGTGGGTTGCTCTCAAACGACAAAAGCCGTACTTTCAATCTGAGCAGCCAACCATTTATGGTTGTAGGGGGTGGGCTATTTATAGCCACTTGGCAACCCGACCTGATTTGTCCGAAATGACCCTGGGTCACTAAGGAACTAACACGTGTTCCAATGGTCAGATTTCAAACTCACACGACAACTTTACTTGGGCTACAAGCAAAGCTGACTTGTCCGACTCTGGACAAGATTCGCTCTCATAGTCTTCACTCGAAGACATAGGTTTTTTGGTTTAGGCACCACTTCAGTCATTCTGACTGGTTCTCTTGGACCCCACTTAATAGTACGGTGGTTCCTATGACTCAACACAAAAGAAAAAGAACTACGAAAGATCTAAGTCTTCGAGCTCCATAGGCTTCATATCGTGTCTTCTCTTGTCATAGTCTTCAATGTGAATATCTTCATATACCACCTTTGACTTCAATGTCTTCATACATTTTTAGGGGTCATCTCTGGTAGTAAAACCGAATCAATGAGGGACTTCTACCTGTGTTATCCTGCAATTCTCACAAACACATTAGTCCCTCAACTAGGTTTGTCGTCAATACTCCAAAACCAACTAGGGGTGGCACTAGATGCACTTACAGTGTGATTTTGGTTTAACTATCTGGAGTTTTAGTTATGTTGACCATAGGAATGAAGACTGTGACTTGCCCCATCTTTGACAGTCATGATTATCCCAAGTGGAAGGCCATGATGTAGAAGCGCCTCATGGCGATGAACAACAAACTCTGGACCGTCACCGAGATTGGTCTTACTGACCTATGCAAGATGGCGGAGGCTGGTGATATTCACAAATACACACTTCTCAACCTCACAGCAAAGGACATCATCTGCTCCAGCTTGTCACAAAATCAGTTCAGGAACGTTATGCATCTCATTCATGTGAAACTCATCTGGGACTGACTCTCTGAGGTCTATGAAGGTCATCGATCTCACCGTGATCCCTGGTTCGAAGAATTCATGGAATCACACAAGGCTATGACCTTCAATCCAGAGTCTTCATCTTTTGCAGCATGCCTTATGGCAAAAGGTGCCAAGGTAATTGACTGCTACTTATCTGAGTCAAGTGATGATGAAGCTGGTGATGAATTTGAACCGGTTATGTCAAACTTGCTTCCCTTGCCACTAAACAACAAAGAGCTTTGGAAAAAGTTCAAAACATGCTAAATGAGAGCGACGATATGATGGGCGAGGAAATGGATCGCACTAAAATTTTGACTAAAAATCTTCACAGACTTCAGTCCAAGTTTGACAATCTTCTAGGTCATCATAACACTCTCCTATCTGATCATGAGAAGCTTTTTTATGAATTTCTTCAAAGAAAGCAAAATCTTGAGGAGTTAAGAGTGAGTTATGAAGATCTTCAGAAGGAGCGTGATTCATTACTTTCTCAATAGATCAGCGCTACTCAGGATGAATTTGTTCCTCCACGTTTGAAGTGCATTGAACGTGAAACTGCTAATTCTTCACCTGAATGCTCAAATACTTCCGTTGCTGCAAATTCTTCAACTGCCTCGGCTATCACTAATTCCTCATCTGAGGACATTTCTAGTATCACTGATGATGCAGGGCTGAAGGAATTGTATATGACAGGCATGTACAGAAGCCTCAAAGGGCATCAGGCTCTTTGTGACGTGCTTAAGAAACAGATCCTCAACAGGAACCCTAGGAAAGAGGGTATTTCCTTTGAGAGGAAACTCAATGCTGATGGGACCTACTGGAAACCTGAGAAGTATCCTAAAACCTCATGGGTTGCTGCAAAGGGACCTTCAGTGGATCCATCTACTTTATCTGGCTTTACATGTGAATCTCCATATTCTTCTGATGAGTCATTTGACTCGAATTATAAACTGTTCAAAACACGGAATGGTGAAGTATTTGCTAGATATGTTGGCATTAACTGGAGGAACGGTCCTCCTATGAAGAAAATCTGGGTTACCAAAAGGTGCCTTGAAAATCTTCAGGTGAATGTCATCATGACACCACCTGTGAAGAATAGGAACCGCAGATCAAATTCTTCATATGGACCAAATTCTTCATATGGATCCAAGTCCTCATACGGACCAAACTTATCACATGGATCAAATTCCTCAAAAGGATCAAAGTCCTCATATGAACATCATCGTGCTAACCCATCTGTTTCGTAGGGAAGATCTAAGGATTATGGATATGTGCGTTATTATTCAAATCATTATGTTCATAAGTCCTTGAAGAATTTCTCTTATTACTCTTATGCTTACCCTAACCCCTCTTATGTGAAACGAAGTGGATTGGCATCTATGCCACCTTTCTCTTATGGAGCTCGCAGAATGATGAACTCTTTGCCACCCCTTCAGATGTGGGTGGTGAAGAAAAAGAACTAACGTCTTATGCAGGGTCAGGTCTCCAGACGAACTTAATCATCTGAAAAATTTGCTAGAGACCTAAATGTGCTTGAAAGGACGCAAGCTAATCATGAAGAAATGAATTTTCATTTCTCACGTCCTCATACTGCTTTACCTATTTTATTGCTTGATGAACTTGATCTGATGAAATTCATACCATATTCTTCTCTGATGAAGTATATGAGTTTGTAAGCTGCACTAATTAATCTGTAGGATGATCAACCCAAAGCCACTGAGTGGGTCCTCGATAGTGGACGTACAAATCACATGACTGGTGACAGGAGCTTATTGATGGACACTGCTTTATCTCCATCACATCTGAAGCATATCACCTATGCTGAGAAAGGAAAAAGCAAGGTATTGGGTCTAGTTAAGGTTGCAATCTCAAAGGATCGACACATGGACAAAGTCATGCTTGTCGAGTCCTTAGACTTCAACCTCATGTCTGTCTCAATGCTTTGTGATCTTGATATGGTTGTTGTCTTTGGCACGTATCGTTGTGTTGTGATCATGGAAGCTGACAACTCCAAAGTCTTCGAAGGCTTTAGGAGAGGAGATTTGTATATTGTTGACTTCTCTACAGGACCACAACCTGCTACATGTCTACTTGCAAAAACTTCAGAAGGCTGGCTATGGCATCGTCGACTTGGTCATGCTGGCATGAGGAATTTGCACACGCTCGCAAAGAAGAAGCGTGTCATTGGCATTGAAAATGTCAAATTCCTCAAGGATCACTTGTGCGGAGCCTGTGAAGATGGAAAGATGACCAAGGCCAATCATCCAGCGAAGACTATCATGACTACTTCTCGGCCATTTGAATTACTTCACATGGATCTCTTTGGCCCTACTCACTGTGCCACATTTACTAATGTTGCATCCTTATATGGCTTTGTCATTGTTGATGATTATTCTCGATATACATGGGTGCATATCATTACTTACAAAACTAAAGTGCAGGAAGTCTTCAAACGATTTTCCTCGAGGGCTTCAACCAACTTTGGTGTGAAGATCAAGCACATGAAAAGTGATAATGGAACTGAGTTCAAGAACACTGGTCTTGATGACTATCTTGATGAACTTGGTATTACTCATGAGTTATCTTCTCCTTATACTCCTCAGCAAAATGGCGTCGTGGAGCCCAAGAACATAACTCTTGTTGAGATGGCCCGCACTATGCTTGATGAGTACAAGACGCCTCCTCGCTTCTGGCCTGAGGCACTTGATACTGCGTGCCACATCATCAACAGGGTATATCTGCACAGATTCTTCAAGAAGACTGCATATGAACTCCTCACTGACAAGAAACCCAATGTGAGTTATTTCAAAGTCTTCTGTGCTAAATGTTGTATTAGAGATCCTCATCACAATTCTAAATTTGCACCAAAAGCACATGAAGGTTTTATGCTCGGTTATGGTAAGGACTCGCACACCTACAGAGTCTTCGACACCTGTCATCACAAGGTTGTTGAAACTGTAGATGTGCGGTTCGATGAAACTAATGGCTCGCAAAGAGAGAACCTACCTCCTGTGAAAGATGAAATACCTCCTAAGGAATCTATTAAGTTCAAGGCTACTGAGGATGTCATTCCTACTAAAGAATCTGCTGAAGAAGTCATTCCAGAACATGAAGAACGTCATGCTGATGCAACTGAGGAAAATGGTGCTGAAGAAATTGCTGAGCAAATTCCTCAACGACAACCTGCTCATCCTCGCATTGCAAATGAAGTGCAAATTGAGAAAATCATCAGCGACATCAACATTCTAGGTCCTCGCACACGCTCAAGAGCTTCACATTTATCTAACTTTTGTGGGCACTTTGCTTTCGTCTCTATCACAGAGCCCACTAAGGTAGATGAAGCATTTCTGGAGCCTGAGTGGATTCAAGCTATGCAAGAGGAATTACATCAATTCAAGCTCAACAACATCTGGGAACTTGTCAAACGTCCAGATCCTCGCAAGCAAAATATCATTGGCACAAAGTGGATCTACTGCAACAAGCAAGATGAAAATGGCCTTGTGGTGAGGAATAAGGCATGGCTTGTAGCTCAAGGCTACACACAGGTTGAAGGAATTGATTTCGATGAAACTTTTGCACTTGTTGCTAGACTTGAGGCTATTCGCATATTACTTGCTTATGCTAACCATCATGATATCATCTTATATCAAATGGATGTGAAAAGTGCATTCCTCAATGGTAAGCTTGAGGAAGAAGTATATGTTGCTCAACCCCCAGGTTTTGAAGATCCAAAGCATCTCGATAAAGTCTTCAGACTCATAAGGCCCTCTATGGCCTCAAGCAGGCCCCACGGGCGTGGTATGATACTTTGAAGGAATTCCTCATGAAGAAAGGCTTCAAACCTGGTTCACTTGACCCAACTCTTTTCACTAAATCTTATGATGGTGAATTGTTTGTGTGCCAAATTTATGTTGATGATATCATTTTTGGCTGTACTGACCAAAGTTATAGTGATGAATTTGCCTATATGATGAGTGAAGAATATCAAATGTCTATGATGGGAGAATTGAAATTCTTCTTAGGTCTTCAAATTTGTCAACAACGCAATGGCATATTCATATCTCATGAGAAATACCTCAAGAATGTACTAAGGAAATTCGGCATGCAAGATTGCAAAGGAGTCAAAATCCCTATGCCCACAAATGGTCATCTATGCATTGATGAAAATGGTAACTTCGATCAAAAGGTATACCGCTCCATGATTGGTTCTTTATTGTACTTATGTGCATCTAGGGCAGATATTATGCTTAGTGTTTGCATGTGTGCCCGATTCCAAGCTATACCGAAGGAATCACACCATAAGGTTGTGAAGCATATTCTCTGATATCTAGCTCACACACCAACACTTGGATTGTGGTACCCCAAGGGCTCGGCCTTTGATCTCATTGGATTTTCAGACTCTGACTATGCTGGTGATTGTGTGGACCGCAAGTCAACATCTGGCACATGCCATTTCCTTGGACGATATTTGGTCTGTTGGTCCTCGAACAAACAGAACTACGTATCACTGTCTACTGCTGAAGCTAAGTACATTGCTGCTGGTTCTTGCTGTGCTCAACTGCTATGGATGAAGCAAACTCTCAAGGACTATGACATCAACGTGAAGAATGTGCCACTCTACTGTGACAATGAGAGTGCCATCAAGATTGCTCATAACCCAGTTCAGCACTCGAAGACAAAGCACATTCAGATTCCTCATCATTTTCTTCGTGATCACATGTTGAAGGGCGACATCTCTATTGAGCATGTGAAGACTGAAGAACAGCTAGCCGATATCTTCACTAAGCCCTTGGATGAGAAGAGATTTAGCAAGTTGTGGTGTGAGCTAAATATCCTAGAATCTTCGAATGTTCTTTGAAAAGGACACTCATCCTAACAATAATGCAAAATTGATGACTTAGATGTGCAACACATGAAGAAACGTTTTTCTTCAATCAATGAAGAATAACAATCTAAGTGTGAAGAAATTAAGGAAGAATTTGATTCTCAGAACCCTACGACAATTGTACACGGTGTCTGAAATCATCGTTCTTATACGGTGGGTCACGCCACCACCAAATGTTGAAAACCCTCAATTGAGTTTTCCTCAGTTCTTTGAAATTCCTCTGTTGTTTTTCAACTTGCATAGTCCTCACTAATTCCATCGTTTTTCTTTGGCTATATATATATATATATATGAGTTTATGTCCTCTACAACATTCACTTATTACTATTCCTTCAAGTTGCTTGTTCTGCTAAGTGAATGTGATCGGACCCTTCCCCCTCTATACTAAACTCAACATAGTCTATTCACAAATTCTTCATGTGCGTTCTATTTGAATCTCGTTCAAAATCTTCACTGTGTTCTTGTTAGCTGAAGAAATTGCGAATGAAACTTTAAAACCTATCTTATCTAAATTTTCGGCTTTGCCGCTCAAACCGTTCTGCATTCTATGTGATGTTTATCTATTCACCCACGATCGCACACGATCATCACCTCTCTATACGTGGGTGACACATGTCAAGCGAATGAGAAAGGTCAGGCGCATGTTCATCCTATTTCCTCGGGCGAGCGGTTTTTTCTCTATAAATACCCCTCTCCCTTCCTCACTTCACCTTTACTCCGCTCGATCTCACTCCCTCGCTCGACCTTCCCAACCCTAGCGCCACCGCTACCTCCATCATCACCGGTGAGGAAGAGCTTCACTGCCTCGACCTCGTCGCTGCCGTACTCATGCCGTAGGCGGATTTCTTCACTCCGCCGCCGCTATAGCTGTCTTCCTCAGCTAAGTTAGGGCGTGGAAGATTTGAACCGACGAGCTTCAAATCTACACTTCCTAGTTCGTCGTGTTCTTCATCAAGGGTAATTAAAAGTTTCTTTTACTGCCCTTGTTGATTCTGATGTTTTCTTCAAATCTTCAAAAGGTGTTTATTCCTCAACTCTCCACACACTAAACACCTCACATATCATCTGTTCTTGATCTGTTTCTCTAAGCAACATTTTTCTTCAAGATTCCTCAATTGTGTGGATTTTCAAATCTGTACAACTCTGGAACCTAAGTCAAAGAATGCTTAGTGAAGTTCTTCAAGACTCATCTGGTCAATTTCCTCAAACTTGCTCTTTTTGCAAAAACTTCTAAGAACGCATATGACCTCTCCAAATTCTTCGCACCTATGCTCTGTTCACAGGTACTCATATCCACTGCTGAATCATTAGGTTCTCATCAACTTAACTCATTTGCAGCATTCCTCGAAGAAAAGTTGCATACCTCTTCAAAGAACTCAATTGTTAAAAAAACCCAGCTGAAGAAAATGGCGGATGGGAAGAAACCCCAGAAGGGAGGAAAGAGGCTAGAAGTCAACACTACATTTGAAATCCCTGAGGACATATACAAGGATTATTACACTCCTGATGAGGCCACTCATGGAAAGGAAACCAAGAATGAGCGCAAAGTGTGCATCCAAAGAATAGAGAGGAGATGGGCACGGGAATGGAGGGAATACAGATATGTCACTCCCAAGTATATGAAGAAATTCGCTCTTCATCCTCCATTCCCAAGACCTCCATTGGCACCTTGCTAAGAAGCTGATCCCACTAGCCTCAAGCACGGTGAGGATTATCCTGACGAATGGGCCAAGCGCTAGGCCAAGCTTGCCAGAGTTGCTAAGGAAGTAGTGAGGAAATTCAATGAAGACTCTGCTGCTGCTGCTACCACTGCTGAAGCCTCTACAAGTAAGCCCAAGAAGGCTATGCCAAAGAAGCCGGCTCATAAGCCAAGTGCTTCTACTCAAATGCCCTCTCGGCCAAGTTCCTCAGCTATGCCCTCACGGCTAGTTTCTTCAAACCCCTCACGACAAATTCCTCAACCCTCACCTGCTCCTCCAAAGTCCTCAGCTGCTCCGACCAAATCCTCAGCACATGTTCATCTCGCCACATGCCAAAGGACAGCAGGCATCTCTATTGACTCAGGAGCATCTGCTAGTTCCTCAGCACCACTTCATTCTTCAACTGGTCCCACTCTGTTGAAGACCAAGGCAACTGCTGGACGAGGCCCTCGACCAAGTCCTCAAAAGAAGCAGGTCGCTTTTCAAGTACCGTCTGATGAAGACGAAGC